>NC_056728.1:1520775337-1520925337 GCF_019279795.1 Protopterus annectens
TGATTACAATCACCAGAGTATGCTACTGATTTGCCAAGGACAACACCTGTCTGGGGAACAAACCAAACATAACAGACAAACCTCTGGCCATTATGTGAATAGACCTACAGTTGAGAGCTATGCAGACACAGAACTTTGTCAGGCCGAAACCCATGCAGAAGAAGCATTTTCAGACAAACCCTGTTAAGCAAGCAGTATTCAAAATATATAACAGCAATACCCACATTCTGCCCCTATGTCTTGAATCTTCTCCACCATTTAGTTGACTAGTCTCCACAGGTCTTGTTCTAAGAGGTATTAACTCACAAACCTCCAGGATATCTTTCTCACAGGTAAGGGAAATGGCCAGTGCCTACATGCAGTATTCAGTTAAAGGAATGTGTTGCATGGCATTGGCTATTGGAATAACTACACAGCTGCTCTGCATGCAATCAGCAACTGGGGAACACCAATCAGTGCTCAGGCCATCACATGTTCATGAGCATTACCTACAAAAGACAAGCTGCCATCTATTCAAACCACCTCTGTCATAGACAGTCCATCAGTGCAATGCTGAAGTAGTGTGAGAAAAAAAGGATATATCTGTGAAAAATCCAGAAAAAAAAGAAAAAAGGTATGTGAAACAATAAGCATGTAATTGAATGCAGTAGGTGGTCTGTAATAATGGAAAATAGGGGGTTGAAAGCATATGTCTCAACAAGACTTGATGTACTGATGCACTGCTGAACAGCACTGATGGCCAGAGCATGTGACTCTGTCTGTTGTGACTAGGCTAGCAACTGGGTTGTTGTATATATCCATATGCCACCTGTGCATATAATTATGATACACATTTTGTCTTGTAAATATAAGACAACTATACAGAACATGTGCAGAGTACAGTACTGCTGCAGATGTGTACGTTGAACTGCATGTTATATACTGAGCTCATACCATTCAACTGTCGAGTGTTCTGCACACTGACCATATGTGCGCCTCATATTTGTAGTCATTTATCAACAGAGTTATGTTATGTCTGTCAAATCTTGCCAAATCTATGAAGACTGACATTACAACATCCCTCTTCATTGTCCTCTGGCATTTCCAATTCGGGATTGCCACAGTGGATCATCTGTTGCCATTTCTACCTGTCCTCTGAATCTTGCTGTCTCACACCAAACACCTGCATGTCCTGTCTCACCACATCCAGAAACCTTATCTGAGGCCTTCCTCACTTCCCCTACTGGCAGCTACATCCTTACCATCCTTTTCTCAATATACTCAGCTCCCCTCCTCAGCACAATTCCAAACTGATGTAATGCTACCTTTCCAACTTTGTCTCATATCCATCCAGCATGGCCTGAGCCTGTCATATACACATTGGTAAGCCTGTGCACCCATGTCACACCCAATGCAAATCATAACATCTGTAACTCAGCCATGTGCAGCTCTGACTCCTGCATTTTTGTCAATGCCACTGTCTCCAACCCATATAACATATAACATTTGTGGTCTCATTATCCATTTGTAGACCTTACTTATCACATTTACTGGTACTCATCTGTCATATATCACTCCTGACACTCTTCTTCACCCTCTTCATTCTGCCTGTACTTCTTTTTCACCTGTCCTCCATATTCCTCATTACTCTGAAATGTTGATCCCAAACATTTGAACACATCCACCTTTGCCAACTGTACCCCATGCATCCTCAACTTTCCGCTATCCTCCCTCTCATTCACACACAAATATTCTGTCCTAGTGCTGCTGACCTTCATTCCTCTCCTCTCTAGAGCATATGTCCACCTCTCCAGGGTCTCCAAAAGCTGTTCCCTACTTTCAATACAGATCATAATGTCATCTGCAAACAACATAGTCAATGGGGACTCCTGTATGATCTTGTCTGCCAACCTGTCCATCACCATTGCAGATCAGAAAGGGCTCACAACTGATGCCTGATGTCATCCCACCTCCACCTTAAACACATCCATCAATCCCAATGCAGACCTCAATGCAGTCACATCACACTTGTACATATCCTGTAACACTCTTACATATATCTCTTCCACTCATGACTTCATCACACAATACCACAACTCCTGTCTAGGCACCCTGTCATATGCTTTCTGTAAGTCCAGAGAGACACAGAGCAACTTCGGATCTTCCCTGTATTCCACCAGTAACAGTCTCAGAGCAAACATCACATCAGTAGTGCCCTTTCCAATCATGAAACCATACTGCTGACCAGTACTCTTCACCTCCCTGAGTAACCTAGCTTCCACCACTCTTACCATAATTTCATGCTATGACTGGTCAATATTATCCCTCTGTAGCTATCACAGCTCTAAACATCAACCTCATTCTTAACACCGTATCCAAGAACTTTCTCTCCACTCCTCATGCAACCTCACACTTCCCAAAATATCAGTAAACAGTCTGGCTAACACACCACTGCCATTTCTGCTAAATAATCCCAAGCTTCTACAGGTGTGTAATGTGGACCAACAGGCTAGCCAGTATTCATCCTCTCCATAACTATCCTTACATCCTTCTTGTTAAGCAATTGCACTTCCTGATTCACCATACCCACATCAACCAACCTTCTCTATCTCATTCTCTTCATTCATCAGCCTCTCAAAGTACACTGTCCATGTGCTCAACACACACTCGTCGCTTGTGAGTACATATACCTCATCATCCTTTATTACCCTTATCTGCTGCACATCTTTCCTAGCGCAGTGCATCTGTCCAGCCAATCAGTACAATTATGTTCATCCCTCCTTAGTGCCCAACCTGTCATAGAACTCTTCTTATGCCCATCCTCAGCCTTTGCCACCTCTCTCTTTGCCATGCACATCATCTCCTCATACTCCTGCCTACGTTCCTCATCTCTTTGACAATCCCAATCCTTCTTCCCCAACCTCTGTCTCTGTATACTGTCTAGTACTTCCACAGTCCACCATCAGGTGTCCTTGTACTGCTTCCTCCATCCACATGTCAACCCAAGCACCCATCTAGCTGTCTCCCTTACCAGCTCTGCTGTACTTAACCAGATATTTGTTAGATTGTCACTGCCACCCAGTGCCTGTCTCAAGTCTTCCCTGAACTCCACGTCACAAGCACACTTTTCCAATTCACGCCATTTGATCCTTAGTTCTGCCCCCAAACTCCTCCTCATCTCGATCACCAACATCATCTCACATACCAACATTCTCTGCTACCTAAATACACTTTCCCCATCACCACTTTACAGTCTCCAATCTCCTTCAAACTGGCCCTCCTACATTGGATATATTCCACCTGTGTGCATCTTACTCCACTCTTGTATGTCAGCCTATGCTCCTCCCTCATGTTATAGTGCATATGCCATGTCCATCCTTTAGGCAAAGTCCACTACCATTTCACCATCTCCACTCCTTTTAACACCATACATACCCATGAATTCCCCAACCCCTCTGTTCCCTTCCCCAACATGCCCATTGACAACTGCTGCAATGACCAGTCTGTTACCCTTGGGTACAGTCATCATCATGTCATCCAACTGACGTCACATTTCTCTTTCTCATCCATCGCACAGCCAACTTGCATAGCATATGCACTAACAACAGTCATCATTACACCATCAGCTTACAACTTCAGAAACATCATTCTATCAAACACTTATGGCATCTTCCAAAAACACTCTTGGCATACTGGTCCTTCAGCAGAAGCCCTACCCCCTTCCACCTCCAGACCACACCTTGATAGCGCAATTGTGACCTGCCTACCATACACCCAGCCATGATCCCCTTCCATGTGGTCTCTTGCAACACACACAATATATCAACCATCCCTTGGCCATCATATCAGCTAGCCTGGTCCCTATACCACTCATGCTGCCAATATTAACAATTCTTATGCTCAATACCACCCCCTAGCCTTTCCCCTCTCTTCCTGCTATATGACTGTTGGACATCCTCCAGGTGATGCCTGTCAGTGCAAAGGCTACTGTGCTACTGAATGACTCAAGTATGCTACAGCACTATTGAGACACTGTCAATGCTTTTGTCCCATTGCACCCACGTATGCATGGCATCCTACAGATGTCCTGCTGTAACAGGTTGAGAGGAATGACTGCACAGCAAGAGTGTGACTTTAGTGTGCAATACTGACATAGAACAGACATGTATGTGAGGTATTAGCTATGCATATGTCAGTATGAGTAGGTGTATGTGTCCACCTCATGAAAACAGACACGGAATGCAAAATGTCAGTTAAAACAGCTGTACATGTACACGTGTGTAATCTTAGTTACTATGCACTCAAAAGAGTGACATTTCTACAGCTACTGGTTGTTGCATTGCACTGACACAGCCATGGTTAGTACAGTAAGCATGATTATCATGACTAAATTGGAGAGGTTTCCATCTGTATTATGACTTTGTGGCCATGCCCACTATAGACAGCTGATTGAACAGATACATGGCCGTATGGATTCAGTAATACCTTACTTGTCATGCCTGCCTCCACCAATGTAGAGCATTACACAAACCACAGATTTGGTCCCTATATTGGCTGTACAGGGAAAAGTAGGGGCAGGAACCAACCTGGCATCAAGTCAGCCATTGTCTGAATAAGCATATAAGGTCACAGGTGGATTACCCTAAGGTCAACTATGAGTACAAATTGGAGACATCCACCAAGGACAATCACAAGATCATCTTCCCATATGTCTGCAATCTTGAAGGCAACATACCAACCCAACCTGTAATGGTGGCCAATCAGATCACATACACAACAACATAGCTACAGGCAACCTGATGCAGGTAGGATTAGGGCAAACATCCACACCTGACTTACCATCACTATAGGTGGATATGAACTGCACCCACACCCCTCCCCTCATCACCAGTGAGCAGATACATATTGCCTATTGAAAGGCAACAAATGTAAGTATCCATGGGATGTCATATCATCCCTGTCTGCATCCTACATGAACTCAGGGAGGTGGTCCCAGCTGCTATACACACTGTAGTCACACCAAGCCACAGCACCATCCACACAGCATCCGCATGGAAGATGGCTAATGTCATCCATTTACACAGACCTGAATGAGGAATGACGGGTTATGCAAACAACTTGCCCTCACTACAGGCAATATGACTCATCAGGACCAGGAGTGCAATGCAGGCTGATACTGTGCTGATAGATTACAGGGTTATGTTGTGGTTGTGAGTGGTGGATACTGGTATGGTTGTGAGTATTGGCAACTGGTATTCAAGGTACATGTGCAGGTACTGGAGATACTGTTGGCAAATGTATGAGTCCTGTGATGTGTTTTCCTGTTAATGTCTACCAGGTGCAATGTTACATCACCGGCGGGAGACCTTTTCACCAGCAGAATGCAACCTGATAATGGAAGCCATAATACAGAATCACACGGTACTGTTGGGCTGAAGCCAGCAACATCTGTGGGAGAGGACCACCCTGTGGGATGACCCTGTCCACAGGGTAAATTAGGTGGTGCTGCACACACGTACATATGAGCAGGTGCAGCATCGTGCCACCAACCTCATATACCATGCCTGGCAAAGGGTGGCTGCCGTGGCCAGGGACCCCCACAACCACAGGTGGGAGCCCAGTCATGCAGCCCCCACTGACACCAGATGAAGAGCTCCTTGCCAAACTTGGGCCACCCATCACAATAGAACACCAGGGTAAAAAGCTCCACTTGCTGGAGGTGGGTGGCACACACATAATGGATAAGGATCATGCAGGTAAGTTCCCAGTGGGGATTAGTGAACTACTGTATGAGATATACTTGTATCTCTACAGTATCTACATGCATGTTCCAGGTCAGATTGCAGTTGTAGATGGTGACTTTTAATGTATAGAAGTGCAAATCTATGGTGAAGGACAGCAAATTGTGAGGCATTGGGTGCTGTGCTGTAAATGTGCAGACATGTTGCATCCATCCATTTCCAAGGGCACATGTGAGTCTGCTGACAATACCTCTCTCCCACAACTACATAGGTCACTTTGGTCTGCATAAGAGACAGCAGACTGAAGCTAGTGGGTATGGAATTGTTCAATTGTGCTTTGACAATACCCCAGGTAAGTAGAGGGCATACAAGTTACCATGCACACAACTATGACTAATAGCCATATTGCTTTATGTGCATGTGCTCTTGTGGTGGGGTTAATTGTATTGCATCACAGTGGTCATCACAGGGGCCTATCTGAAGAGAATGTAACATTAAAATCAACTAAAGAATTCCATTCCAAGTACAGCATGTAACACTTATGAAACACCAAGCACAGTAGAATATCTCCAAACCACTTTATTCATTTAAAAAACAGTGTGTTCTGATGAAGTCTATAGCATTAGATGAAAGCGCTTAACATTTTGTTTTTTAAATGAATAAAGTGGTTTGGAGATATTCTACAGTGCTTGGTGTTTCATAAGTGCTAGTGCAACGTACATGCTGTACTTGGAACGGAATTCTTTAGTTGATTTTACTGGGTTGGCCGTTTCCAGTTTCGTTTTCATTTTATAGAGAATGTAACATTCCTGTAGTACCTCACAACCTGTCAGTGCAAGATGTTTGGACAGACACCAGCAAAATGTTTTGGACAAACAGACTAAGGTATGGACTTGTGTGAAACATTACTGCTATACAGTGGATATAAAATGTATACACACACATGTTAAGATGCCATTTGTTTCTGATATACACTGATTGAGATCACAATATGTCAGTCCAGACCTTTCCCAACCTTTAATGTGACCCATGACATGAACAATTTACTTGTAAAACCAAGCATCTGGACTCATGTATTGAACTTAAAAGCCCAGACAATTGTGAGGGTACCAGACTTGTATCAGCATGCTGTTTCAGTCAGGTATAATACCTGATGCTGCCATATGTGTCAGCACACTCACTGTGGCCTATTTGGCAACTATATCACATACATGGGGATTGTTAAGGCTGACAGAGCACAAATAGGTTCCAAACATCTGTATGTTCCAGACACGTCAGTACAGCAGACTGGTATGACCTGTACAATGGTTTCAAATGCTGCATGTGAGGCAGATGCCATTACCACACTATATAAAGTAATGGCATCAGGAGATGATCACCTGCCATGTATGGTACACTCATCAAAGTGGTGTCAGCCACACTAGATATGACACACACATAAACACACACACACACACACACACACACACACACACACACACACACACACACACACACACACACACACACACACACACACACACACACACACACACACACACAGCATTCAGATTAGAACTCCTAGCTACTGATTTATGTCTGCTATAGTGTTATGTAGTTATCAGATACATCACGGAACTTATACAATTCCACCTCATCCAAAGGTACTTGTAAGGTGAATGACATCAGCAGGACTACTAAATTAGGATCATTATGGTGTTACATAACTCAAAATGGTATAACCTTCACACTACATGATTCTCACACAAACACAAACAGTTGCCAGTATTGAGAGTAGAACTCCTGTTTATCTAGTTATTTGTATTATGGTATTACATAGTTAGCAGATGTGCTATGCAGCTTACACAATTTTACCTTGTCCAAAGATACTTCTAAGATGAATGACAACAACAGCAGTAGTAAAGTAGGGTGGGGGAAGTGTAATGGGTGGAACACAAATCAAAATGGTATAAGCCACACAGTATCCAGTTCACACACACACACACACACACACACACACACACACACACACACACACACACACACACACACACACAGTTGCCAGTAACACACACACACACACACACACAGACACACACACACACACACACACACACACACACACACACACACACACACACACACACACACACACACACACACACACACACACACACACACACACACACACACACACACACACACAGTTGCCAGTACTGGGATCAGAACTCCTGCCTAACTAGTTATTTCTACTACAGTGTTATGCAGTTATCAAACACGTCACAGTGCTTATACAATTTGACCTACTCCAAAGGTACTTCTAAGGTGAATGACATCAACAGGACTTCTAAATTGGAGTGAGGGGAAGTGTAAAGGTGGTGCACAAGTCAAAAATGGTATAACTCACAGAGTACATCACACACGCACACACACACACACACACACACACACACACACACACACACACACACACACAGTTGCCAGTACTGGGATCAGAACTCCTGCCTAACTAGTTATTTCTACTATAGTGTTATGCAGTTATCAAACACGCCACGGTGCTTATACAATTTGACCTACTCCAAAGGTACTTCTAAGGTGAATGACATCAACAGGACTTCTAAATTGGAGTGAGGGGAAGTGTAAAGGTGGTGCACAAGTCAAAAATGGTATAACTCACAGAGTACATCACACACAAACACACACACACGCACACACACACCCACACACACACACACACACACACACACACACACACACACACACATACTCACACACACACACACACACACACACACACACACACACACACACACACACACACACACACACACACACGTGCCAGTATTGGGATGAGAACTCCTGCCTATCTAGTTATGTCTACTATAGTGTTATGCAAATACTGCATGTGCTACAGAGCTAACTGAGCTTACAACTGGCCAAAGGTGCTGATAACTGCACAGCTGAGGTAAAGTATTACAGGTGGCAGGAAGTCTGCCTTCAATTTCTCCCATACATCATGCTAGTTCATTCTGTCTTGCACTTCAAATAGCATTATAGCTTTGCACTTCAACTGGTTATTGGATCAATAAGTGTATCACATCTGGGAGCCATCAGCAATACTCGTTCATCATGGAATAAACCCCAGTACGTACTACTTATGACCACCTCTCCTGGCATGATTGAAGTGCAGTTTTCTGTGCTTTTGCCCATTAACCTGGTGCACTTGTCCATTCTGTGGCACTGTTGCAACTGCCTCATGTACACAGACAACCATCTCCTCTAAACTCCAAACACTCAGACCAGTGAAGGTTACTGATATATCATCATATATGGAAATATGCACTCTTCAGCAAAGACTGGACTAGCTGGTCAAGAGGATGAGATCAACAACTGCACCACATCATGTGGACCACATAACTCACCACAACACCCACTATGACAGCCCTAACATATGATGAAAAGCCACACACCCACCTTCACAGAGGCACTCAATGGACATTTACACAAACAGCACAGACCAGCAAGACAGACATCCACTCAGACACCATGACATAGCACATGCCAAAGGACACATATGTCACCTACACAGTGTGCCCCTCAATCTATGCTCCTAAGGCTGACCACCTTACACAATACAGTGATCATGGGTGACTCAGTGCTGTGGCCCACAGATGTCCCACTGACTATCTTGATTATGGAGGAGGTAACAGCCGACTGTCTATTACGTGCCAGCATCCAACACATGATACATCCAGTCAGGCCACTCCACAACAGCTACACGTATCACTCTGTCATCATCCATGTGGGTGTGAATGACCTGAAACACACCTCCCTGGGCTAAATGACAAGAAACATGGTTGAACACTCAGATTATGTGGTCCAGGCAGGTGTGACAGTAGCCCTGAGCAGTATACTGCCATCACCCCGAATGATGCTCCGATACTATCAACAGATAATTGACTGCAACATTGGCTTACATGTTGTGTGTCATTCTCAAGGGATCCAGTATCTCTCTGATTCAGATAACATGATTGAGTGCCAGAGATGTCCTAAATCTGTCAGCCCTGGGTTTCTAGGTACAAGGTAAGTGTCTTGCCAGCCCTGTAGTGCTGTATTAGGCAGTGTTCCAAATCAAATTACCACAGTAACAGCTAGACATGTATGCAATCGGAGGGTCATGCTGCTCAACAGTAAACATCTGTCAAGATGCAGTCACTCAAAGCACTCCTCAGAGTGAAGGACATTAACAATTGTGCTGTAACAGAGAGGTGGTTCACAGCAGCAGACAGCAGCCTTGCACTAACAGGCTATGACACATTCCACAGCTGTCAGTGCCAAAACATGGAAAACACCTCAACAGGTGGTGTTGTCTCCCTATCCATAATGGATATGCACAGCTCCAGACTAGTACCCCAGCATAATGCATTGCAGGTACTTCCTGTAAAACTGACTTGGGGAACAGTGCAATCCACACCATAGCCTTCTATCAGTCCCCAGTTACATTCCTAGACTGTCAATGCACATTCCTCAACAGTCTGGGATCTATGAAGGTCCAACTCAAGACTGCCATAGTAGGAGACTTCAACTACCCCTGCATCACCTGGGGAAAGTAGCAAGCACCAGTACACTGGCCCAACACTTCATGGAATTCCTCAGTTCCAATGGCCTGAAGAGGATGCAACAACCTGACCTGTATTGATTACTTACATATGGGACTGTTACTTGACCACAGTTGTCAATCCCTACCTGGTCAGATCCAAACATGATGTAATCAACATGGAGCTAAACATCTCACCCCCCCCCCACAAAGGTAACCACTTTGCAAAACCTCTCCATTGCTGACATTGCATTCAGAAAAACAGAGATGGATGACTTCACTGCACCCATGCCAATGGGAAATAGCTGCATGACTGTTGCATCATACACATATGCACTGCACAGACTTGTACATGGATGCATGGCACTAGCAATAGTCAACAGAACACAGACACTGTCCTCCAAACACTGGAAGCCTTTGTGATGGTCCTCTGCCATTACTAAAGTGCACAACAGAATGAGGATACTATTGCAGAAAATGGTGGTGTCCCAAGACTGGTGAACCCTCTTTTTAGCCTCAAACACAACTTGGGATCCCTCATGGAATCACCTACATGCAGCTATGAAGGCAGATTTGCAGAAGACGCTGACGGCAATCACAAAAGCCTTTGACAGTTATATCAACAACCTCTACAGCAATAACCACAAGTGCTGTGAGTTACTGCACAATGTTGATTCCTGTCCTGACACAGTAGATATTGGCCACAGTCTTGCCAACACAGTCAATGCCAGCTGCACCCCTCTCACGCTCCCAAGTGGACAATTACAATGGCAGATTAATGCCAGGCACCTAGCATTACTGCAGGCCAGGTTAGACCTGCATTGTCCACAGGCAAGGATACAGCTTCCATGGGACCCCAACATATCCTTGGCTTTGTTATACCTGACATTCAAGGAGACCTGGCACCACATCTGTGTGCCCTGGTCAGTCACAGCCTCACCCCAGGCTTGTCCTTCCAAAATGGCACACTGCTACAGTCATCCCTCTCCATAAAGGGGTAGCATCTACAGACCCTGGGGATTAGCCTGACAAGTCTACTTTGTATGGGTACATCATCAGGGACCTGATTGAGCAAGATATGGGTGAACCCCTAACTCTGGACCACACACAGTTTAGCTTTGTGAATGGCAGATCATGCCTGCTCAACCTAGTTGATGTCTTTGAGTGAGTCACCAGGGCTGTGTATGACAGTAAGGCACTACATACAGACTCCTCAATCTGGCCAAGGCTTCTGATACCATTCTTCAATCAGGGATTATTGGTAAACCCAAGAAACTAGGCTTCAACCCCTATACCAGTGGGTGGTTTGCAAATTGGTTCACAGAACAACACACAGTGTGACAGTCGCAAACTCAAAGTCAAACTGACAAGCAGTCACAAGTAGGGTCCCACAGGGATCAGTACTGGATAGTGTCCTGTCCAGCATCTACTTCTCAGGATTCCAGCCTAACACAGAAGAACTCTGGCTGACCAGGTTCACAGAGGCTAAAAGCTGTGAGCTATCATGTACACCACAAGTGATTCAGACATCCTACAGAAAGGCCTCACTGAGACCAATGAGTGGTGTGGAAACCATGGCCAGAAGCTTAACACCACAAAATGCACCATCATCCCATTTGGTAAAACACTCAGTTCCCAGTAAGTTCCGCATCAATGGGAACCCAATGAGCACTGTAGGCATTATAAAAGATCTGATGACACAGGTTGACAGCAACTTCTCCTTCAAGCACCACATTGCCACTGTGATCAAGAAGTCCTTCTATATGGCACATTGCATTACCAAGAGTTTTGCATCCAGGACACCAGAGGTAATGATCTTTGCCTACTATTCCCTCATTAGACCACTCCTCAAGTATTACGGCCAATTTTCCATGTACCTCACTAGACACCTGGTACAGCTGGAGAATCTACAGAAGTATCTCACAAAGGGGTTCCTAGGCATTAAACACACATCCTTCATAGACAGACTCAGAAGGCCCAAGCTATCCTCTGTGTCATATCACCTAATTATCAGCTGTCTGTGCTTGACTTACAAAGCCATGTCTGACCCAGGCG
Organism: Protopterus annectens; assembly: GCF_019279795.1. Lineage (NCBI taxonomy): Eukaryota > Metazoa > Chordata > Ceratodontiformes > Protopteridae > Protopterus > Protopterus annectens. The sequence goes on from NC_056728.1 coordinate 1,520,787,689, forward strand.
GTTTAGAAATGCTACATATAAATCCGTCCACACCACACACTGTAGAGACCTCTACCTCAGTACCACAATCACTACAACGTGCTGGTGGGACAGGGCCCTCACCAAGAGACTGCACATGCCCTGGAATACACTTCCCATACATGTCATGCAGAGCATCTAGCTGACCCTTTTCCAGAGAAATCTTGATGAGTGGATAGGTAATAGAAAGTTCAACCCAAGGATCACTGCAGTGTCTATACTTGATACAGGCACTGGGACGTAACATCGGGTGGCACAATGGCAGGGCCCTTCTATGTGCTAGGCTTGTTAAGGCTCCTGGGCCATTACCTACTACACACTTGTGAACCTATAAAGGGAATGACATCAGCAGGACTGATAAGATGGGACACTGTGAAGTATTGTGAGTTAGAATGTCATAAAACTTTGTCAACTATAAACAAGCAAACAAGTCTCTCAGTCTTGCACACACAACTGTCTCTCACACACACACACACACACACACACACACACACACACACACACACACACACACACACACACACACACACACACACACACACACACACACACACACACACACACACACACACACACACACACACACACACACACACACACACACACTTACACACTTCTACATTTTCCAGGACTGAGATTAGAACTCCTACCTAACTAGTTATTTGCAGTATCATGTTATGCAGTTATCACATGCAACACAGAGTTTATGGGGTTGAGACTTGGTAGAAGACACTTCTAAGATGACTGCTTTCTGCAGGACTGCTAAAGTAGGGAAAGGGGAGGTGCACTGGGTTTGAATGGACCCAAAAGCTTTTAGTTGTGGACACACACACACACACACACACACACACACACACACACACACACACACACACACACACACACACACACACACACACACACACACACACACACACACACACACACACTTTCATATTTGCCAGGACTGAGATTAGAACTCCTGCCTAACTCGTTATTTGTACTATAGTGGTATGCAGTAATCTCACAAACCACAGAGCTTATGGGGCTGGGTCTGCCAAAAATGACTTATATGGTGACAGACATCTTCAGGACTGCTAAGGTGGGGCAATGGAAGGTGCACTGGGTGAGGAAGGCCTGTTCATTCCTAGATCCTACTGACATTTCTTTAAGTATATGAGCATGCCCAGTGTGTCCTTCTATAGTACATGTGGGACTCCATTCCAGGGATTGTTGTACTCCAGTCCAGTTTGTTTTGTGACACAGCCATACCTCTCAACCTGTTGGTGCAGGATATCTGAAGATAGCCTATCAAAATATGGGGACAATGGGCCATACAATGATTCTGACAATTTATCTCAGTCATGTAAGGGCTGCTAGGGTTACAGGGCTGGTTTTAGCAGACATCTGTCATATATGCCATTTGACACTGTCATGTGCTGTGTCAGTACCTGATGACATACCTCCTCAGATCATCATAGTGATTTACCAGAGGAATACAGGATGGATGATGCACCCACAAGGTTTATGGGCCAAATGCTATGCATTCTTGCACTATTCAGCCTGTTGAAGGGTGTGCTTACAAACAATTGACTGATGGTGCTTTGGAAATGGTGCAGCACATTGGTAATATATTACAATGGTGGAATCTCTGTGCATTTATGTTCTGGCCTGGTCTGATTTCCAGTCCACAGATGGGTAATATAAGTAAGACAGGATCAAGGTGACAGGCATACTCCAGATAGAGTCATAGGGGATAGGATATGTAGGGGTGTATGTGTTCTGGGCACATATGTTTGTCTATAGCTACCAGTACTTTGCATTGGGCTCTCCTCAATTGTTTACTGCACTTGGAGGGTCTTGTATGCGTCATACTGTTTGACCAGCCTGGAGGTGTGTGTTTGTCACACAAATATGTATGGCCCACCACGTTTTGTTTGTATGGCCACATGTTGGGTGCAGGATGTTGCATAGAATGAGTGATCAGGGAAGGGTGTGTTATTTCCCCATGGCTGTGGCCTAGGGTTCTGTGGGTGCAAACATGTCACCATCTTCCAGGGTTAGGCCTGCCTGCAGTGACTGCATTCCAATGTTTAAACATCTAGCCCTGCCTGTCAACTGTACAGAGTATCACAGAATGTACACATCCATGACTCATATATCTTGGTGTTTTGCAAGTCACTTGTGGTTGAAGTCAAATTTTCCTGAGTTGACATTGCAGTTTCAGACTTCGTACCCATCAGACATTCCATGCTACTAAAAATCATTCAATCAACTTTATAACATTATTAGGACAGTATCTCACAGGTGTCCTTCCCTCTGGACCTTCATCACCCCATTATTCATGGCTTTTTCCTGATTTGTGGATACCTGGAGACTGGCAGATTTGCTCCTAGCAGTTGTCAGCATGGCCTTTCTTTGCATTTTGTGGACTGTGTTATGTTGGTGTTATAGACCCCATGATACTCCCTAAAGGGCACTGTGGGTGAGGCATAGGCATTTGCCAGAAGCCTGTAGGCAAGGTGTGACAGATGCAGGCCATCTGTAGCAGGACAGTACATTCTAATGATCATATGTTTCCAGGCTGCTGGCAGGACACACCCCTGGGATGGTACCAGTAAGTTGAATGTGGGTGTTACAGACAATTGCTTTCTGTTAATATTGCACCATCACTCTGGGTGACACCAGGATGCTGCTTAAGTCTAGGAACATGTTACTGGATTTCTATGGGACTATGGGGTGGGTGACATGACTGTACAAAATACACTTCTGCACAGACTGTGCTGATATTTGCTTAACATTTTGGTCCAATGTAGCATAGTGTGTGCCCTATCTTTTAGACTACAGGCATAACAGTATCAACCACAGGTCAGATTGTCCTGGCATAGACATTTGTAGTTTCAGACTTCTTATCTTTCAAGACCATAGTGCCACTGCCAGACCTGCTGTGATATCACTGTGTAAAAGTCTGTGGGTGGGGATTTCATGGATGTTGCCATGTGGGGGCCTTTGGCAGGCATTTCTGTATGGTTGTCTACAGCTGATCTGCTGTGTGAGGTTAGTGGTGGGTATGGGACCCCCACTTTGACATCCATGTATGTGACCTATGCGCCCCCTCCAGTTATTTGGCTCACCACATATACTACAGTGTTTTTTGTTGACTAGGGTGGTACTGCATGGTGTGGGTAGGGCAGTACTGAGGATACACATCCTGCAGTCCCACAAAGCTGTCAGTTGTCTGCTGCTATCTCCAGTTAGCAACCCCATTCCCTAACATGATTGATCAATACCATAGATATGCTATCAGAAAATTCCACCCTATTATTTTAATTTGTTACAGAGACTGACTTACGTTGTGCCTGCAGCTGTTGTGAGGGTGGTGGTTGAGGGCTAACTATGTTGGATGCACACAATACACTGCATATACATGGTCAGGTATAGGTGGTGTGATGTTTGGCATCCATTTTACTGTGTGTGTGAGTCAGACAGAGAGAGAAATCAGTCCATGGGGTCCTACAGTGTCAGTGTATGTGCTATGCATTGCCTCTTTGCCAAGACCAGGGCATACTGGGCATGCCTCCATCTGCCTACAGGGACAGGCTCAGGATGTTCCTCCTCTGAGTCCCTCTGTGCCTGTGGAGGCCTTGCAATGGTGGGGAGCTGTATGGCCCTTCCCCATTTTGTTCCTGCTGCAGCTGTTTCTGCAGGATCATATAGTGTAGCATGGCACATACTATCAAAATATGTGCACATGTGGCTGGAGAGTACTGCAATGATCCACTAGATATGTCAAGGCAGCAGAACTGTGACTTGAGCATCCCAAACATGCATTCTATAATGATCCTGGTTTGTGCATGTGCCTCATTATGGCATTCTTGTGTGGGTGTGTGCGCATTTCTGATGGGTGTCATCATCCATGGCTTCAGTCATCCCCCACGAAATGGCCATACAGGATGTTCCTCCTGGCAACCACTAATACAGCTGTGAGGAATGCCAGATGTGGAAATCGTGATAGCTTCTAGGGCAGCCAGCACACACATTCATGATAATGCCCTGGGCATCACACATGACCTGGCAGTTGATGGAATGGAACCCCTTGTGGTTTATGTAGACCCTACCCCGGTCACCAGGTGGTGCCTTGATGTGGATGCACGTGCAGTCTATGGCACCCAGTACCTCTGAGTAGTCTGCTACATGGTGGAAGAGACACATATTTTGGGTCATCTCCAAACAGGTGGTGGGGAATTTAATGTGCTCCTCTGCATGTGGTCGCATGGCATCCAGGAACTGGTGGAGTATCCTGGATGCAGATCCCTGTGAGACACCCATGATATCCTCAGTTGGTCTTTGGAAAGTACCTGTAGCTAGTATTCTTAGAGCTGCACATACTTTGGTATCCATTGGGATGGGTTCCCCTCTGTTTGTCCTGGATGTGAGGTGAGGTCGGCACAGCTCCACAATTTGCTGAAGTATGTCACGGTCCACCCTGTAGCGCTCTACTATCTCCAGATCATGTAGCCCCTGGTAGGTTACCCTGGGCCTGAACACTCTCCTCCTCCTCATAAGTCTGGGGCAGTTGTCAGCATTGTCCTCTTCACCACTCAAAGCCTCTTGCACATACTGATGTATGAGGGCCACAGAAGCCCCTAACATTTTGTTAGTTTTGTCAGGTAAAATTTCCCTGTCTGTGTACACCGGTGGTGTAGAGTTTGTGGGAAAAAAAAGACTGAAAGGTGTTTGCATAGTTTATAGTGATGTGCTGCAGATGCTGCCTATGTGATTGGCTGAGTATGATACATTCCACCTGCCAGCTTTATTACTTGTATTTGAGTGCCTCTATTCTGCTATTTCCTTTTTTTCTTGTTCCACTTGCCATTTGCTGTATTTTTTTTATTTTTGTGGTTGAAATCACAGTGCGCGCCGCACAAACCCAATTAGGCAAGATAAACAAGGCTATACAACCTCGGACACACCCCCTTGCTTACATATAGACAGTGCTGCCATTTCCTGTGTTTTTTTTTTTTTTTTTGTTTAAGTCCCAGTGCATGTTGTGTAAACCCGTTTAGCTAAGTTAAACATGTTTTAGCAGAAAAGTCCCTCCCTGGATGCGAACACCTCTTCCTCTCATGGTGTAAGACATTACAGCCTCAGACACACCCCTTGCTTAGCTGTGCTTATCTAAGCACAAACCCAGCTAACAGAGCTCCAGTGTGCTTACAGCAAGCATAACACACCCCTTTTCATGTTAGTTGCTCTGCCTGCCTACACAATCCTGTTCTAGCACCTACACGGTTAAGTGCAGGTTTGGACTTAAAATATTTTGTGATTCAGTAAATTGTCCCTCATTTGCATACCCCACTGCCTTAGCTCATAGATACTGCACTGACATGATACCTTTCCTTTTGACAACCACTGTCCCCTGGTATTGTTTTGATTTTGCATGCCATAGACTATTTTGGCAAAATGCAGATTTTCCTTAAACTTGGATTTTCACAATTTTGTTTTTCGGCTATATCGTGTTTGCGCACCATGGCACTATGCTTAAACGGCCACAAAAAAGTTCTTTTATATTAAAATTAAACATTTATTCATGCCAATGGCCATAAATTTGGTCATGCCTCCATTTTCTTTTTTGCAGAAATGTGTTCAGTTAGTAACTGAACACATTTCTGCACTGACACTGTTCCTGCATGAAGATCTGGTAGCTTTCTGAATTGCTAATTCATCTAATTTGCATGGTTTTCACCAGTAAATTAGGTGAGTAGCATGCCTCATGGTCTTCCATGCAGGAACAGTGTAGACAGACTTGTGCATGTCCGATCAGCTGTTTGCTGAATCGCTCGGTGGCTGAACTCCATGCAGAAGCTGCTACACTGTTCCTGCACAGAGTTTTAGCTTTCATGAATCCTGGGGATAGTATATTGACACTTCTGTGTGTCTTTGAGATGAATGAAAACCAAAGAATGTGAGTTGATGACATTTGGTCTTATACAATGGTTTTGTAAAAATAAGCCTGTAGAAACTTCATTAAACACAACTGAATGGAATGGGATTTGGATTTACAAGACTCCCTATTGAAATGGAAGTGAATAGATTCAAGAAGAGAGAGTTGTAGCAGGCCCAGCTCTCAGATCCCAGCACAAAAAGACTTATGGGAGATAGTTGAGGATGATTTGGACTCTTAAGGGCAGTCATAATCTGTATACTGGTATAAAGTATTATTGTATAAAGAATGGCCTCCTAAATGGAAACAAGAGAGTGAAGCTATTCAGAAGTTTGTAGAACCAAATAGCCTACCACCAAGCAGTTCTGGCCATAACTCATAATATTACTTTTCCAGGCCAGGTATAAAGAAGAGGCTTGTGCAAACATGTTATTGGCTTAGCATTACAAAATAAATGACAGGGTATTGTCAGACATGTGAACAGTGCCATACGCTTGACAAGTCAGGAAATAAAGATAAGGGTGCTTTGATGTATATGCCTTTTCTTAAAGACCTGTGTCAGAAGGTAGACAGGGATGTTGTGGGACATCTTGGTACACCAAGAATCACAGGTAAGAGTCATATATTGGTGGTTGGGGATTAAGCTTCTATGTATCTTGAAGCAGTTGCTTTGTGCTCCATTATATCAGGAAAGGTAAAAAAACTCAGAAATTTTCGACAGCATAACTTTTCCACAGGAAATACTGATAGAGAGGGGTTGACATCTTTTTGAAGGTGATTTTTTTTAGCAACACATCTGTGTGACACCTATTTATGACAACCTAATACTTAGCTATTTAGAAAAGGAATACATGTTTTAACTGCTGATTTAAAGCCATGATCATTGTTCTTCTCAGATATCAAGATAATATTTTAGTGTCAAAGCCAGATCATGCTCAAAAGGAGCCCTAGGCAGGGTAATGAACCAGCCACTCCCCCCCCCCCCGCAGCCATTCTTGTGTCTCAGTACTTAGCCATCTCTCCCAAATTCATAGTAGAGACAACAAAAAGGACCAGCACTAAGGTTAACCACTTTTAGAGAAAAGAAAGTTCTAAATAGTATGCAAAAAACTGCAAAAGCTGGACACGCTGAGTGTATTCAGTAGTATTCAATAGTATATTCACAGAAAATCAATACCGCAAAGCTTTTGGGCAAATATCCTTCTTCAGTGAGTATATACCAGATACAAATTCACATCTCTATTTAAATAATTCAAAATAAAAATATATTGAATACTACTGAATACGCTCTGTGTGTCCAGGTTTTAGAGTTATTTGCTTACTCTCCCTCCCAAATTGCCGTAAACACTCCTCAAATCTGTCAGATTGCATACTATTCTCTTCTTTACTTTTTCAGTGTTTACAGAGATTTGATATAATTTAAAACTTTTATTTCAACTTTTATATCACAAAACCAGTATCTGCTTACTAAACAAAACAAAATAAAACAATCTCACATTGAAAATTTACTTAGCTTGAGCTACAATAACCTTCTCAACTGGATGGTGCAGTGGTGCAGCAGTTTGCATTGCCACCTCACATCAAGAGGTTCTTCAGTTCTCAGCTGGGGTGCCTTCTGGAGTCTGCATGTCCTCCCTGTGTCCATGTGGGTTTCCTCCTACATTACAAAGACGTGTCTGGAGAATTTCTCCCCAGGCCCCTGCTGAAAATTATCTTGTTCCAAGTCAGACTTTCCTGGTAAACAAATGTTAAATAAATAAATTCTCTTCACTTGAAACTTGCATGTATTGTTTCATACAGTAATATTTGTTACACTCTGTTTTAAATTGATAGTTTTGAACATTTCTTCAACTAAGCAATGCAACAAAATATATGAACTAATAATAACAATGTATCTATTTCAGGACAATTCAATCATAAAAGGTCACTAAAAGTCCTGTCATTGTAATCCACCAATATTTATACCTCAACAATTTTACCTACTTTATCAACTGTGTACACACCACATATGACTGTAATAAAAATGACCAGAGTAAGGTATTCCAATTTGCTTTCCACAAATGCACACAAGTCCTGCAAAGACAGATTAATGACTTTTTAACTTTATCAGCTCAGCAGGGTCAGTCATTTTTATCAGAAGGCATATTCCAAACCCAGCTATTATAGCTACATTGTTGATTGCATTCTTCTCAGTGTTTGGTATCAAAAACATTTCTAACAATGCTAAAGTCCAAAGTGATATATTTCAAATTTGTTTCACACATAGCAGCCAAAGCATTCCAACTTAATTTACACACACACACACACACACACACACACACACACACACACACACACACACACACACACACACACACACACACGTATGCTCATGCCCACTAGTCCTGCAAAGCTAGATTAAAGGCCAGATAACTAGAGCATAAGGTATTTTCATCCTCAGAGAGCCTCTCTCAACCCACACAAGAAATTATAGCCTCATTGTTGGCTGAGCCCACCCCTTACTCTTATGAATAAATCCAATACATGTATTATATTGGAAACACTGGATGAACTACATGGAATTTTATAAGGATCACTAATATTGTGCCACAAGATCTAGCCATGTGCTGCACAGTTTAACTAGAAGAATATTTATGAAAGCATAAGAAATATTAACACCTATGGCCCGATTACAAGTTATTTGTTCTCAATGTAAGTGTCTGTTTACACTGTTAACATGTATTTTGGAATCTGGATCCCAGTATAAGTCTGTGTATAGATTTCCTTACACTAAAGTAAGTCACTTACACTGAGAGCAAGTCTTTCAGAATCAGGGCAGCCTCACATGGACTGCAACTATTTTGGAATATGGCATTCAGTAGTATATGTTAAGTCAATATGCAAAATCTTTGCAGAAGTAAAAGTCACCTAAATAATTTCTCAATAAAGATAACTAATATTAATGCAGAGATTGTTGCTGAAAAATAACTTTATATTCTAGTGCTCCATCTATAAATACAGTGCCTACTGCCCTTTAACAATAAATTGTGTATGTTGCATTAAAAATTGGTGTGCTGGTCATATTGCCATAACATTTCCTGAACAAGATCAGCTATGCTATAGTGAATGGTATTCAAACAACAACCAAAGTTTCATAGTTATTAGAGATGCAGTCATGGAGAGCTTTAAGGAGCCTAACCCAAGTTCCTAATTGCTCCAAAGCACAGTTTATTTAAGTGATTTGCTCTGTGTCACGCAGTAGTTAAATGAAGGTGAAAAGTTCAATCCCTGCACCATTGCCACAGAATGCAGCTCATCAACAAGTCAAAGCTTTAGTCCTCAGTGCTAACTGCTAGAATAACAACTTTTAACTAAATGCAGAAATTGTTTACTACCTGATCTTGTAGAGAAAACTGTAATATGCATTAAAGACTATGTAATGGATGCTGAACATCAGATGATTCTGATCATCACTCTAAATCAGGTATACTATATGATCTGATAAAGGATAAACCTTTTCCCACTTGTTGGAGGCTGTAAAGAAGGTACTACAGAATATACTACTAAAATGCAATATGTTTAGACTATTTTGCACAATACAGGCTCATTGATGATTTATTTAACTTTTATTGAAATTAAAGCAGTATAAATGTGACAGCAACCTTTGTTCAACAATCCACAAATCATACAAAAATCAGAAATATTACTGCTTAAACCATACATTTTGAGGGGATGGGGCTTATATACTTGTAGGATACCTACATGCCATTTTGACATCTCCATATCTTCTCTGCCTTCACCATTAACTATCCACTGTGACATCCCTCAGCTCAGGTCTTACCTACATAAATGACTAATAATATTGCATTGTTGTAGCATATATTTTCAGAGTCAACAGAGCTGGACTGTGAACATTTTACTTGACTGTCTCTCCCCATTTACCATGAACATGGGGGTAAATCTATCAGTGTACATGTTATTTCCTTCTTTACATTTACAATTAGCACAGATATTTGAATGTCATTTGAATATCAGAGATGTTCTATAAAACTGGAAACACATAAGAGTACACTACTCAAAACCAATTAATATATGACTTAAAAAGTTAACAAAACAATAACTTTTGAATCAAGGTATATTTTGTAAATTACAAAAACTATGCAACTCTGATGATTGACATTTAGTGACTATAATTCTCAGTGATTTATCAACAAAAGCTAATGAGGTTCTGGCAGTTGGTGTAGAGGATCAACTCATTACAGCTGAGTGACACCTCCAGGTGCATCTGCAGTTACCTCTTACTGATGCCTCTAGGCGTCATATAGTGCTTGTTCATATTTACATCAATAATCCCAAATCCATAAAGTTTACATAATGACATCCTCAATTACATTAATATTTGCCCTCTATCTGTTGCAGGTAAAGATATATTAACTGTTATTTTTATGATATTCATTTATATAGATATAATAGTCACATTTTTCAAAATATCTTTGCAACCAAATAACACAGACAGAACTCCTTAGCCTCATATGAAAGCTCTCAGATGAATAAAATGCCACTGACAGTATATGATTTAAGTATTTTTTTCTGGCTTTTTGAATATTTACTGCTTAGCGACTGCATCTTAGCCTGTTTATACAGCTCTGCATTCTATTTAAACTGTTTTTGTGTTGATTAACTGTTTTGCACTCTTAAAAAGTTATTTGTTGCTTAATTTTACCTGTAGGCTAACACACTCAAGTGTGCTAGCCGCTTAAAAGCATTTATAGCATTTACTGTCTGTTTTTTTCCTTGTCTCTGTAAAAAAAAAATCTCTTGTTTTCCCACCTTACTGAACTAGAGTAGTCCAGTTTCAGAGTTGCTGATCCATGGGCTTTGTTTTTAGTTCCTGTTACTGATCCATTGCCTTATTAGGAAGGAGGAAGTTTCTTTGCTTACCAGTGGGAGTGGGAAGCACTGAGCAGCCTTTTGTCCGAATTGGTGAAGTTTCAGCCAGAAACTAGTAGTCCATTGGTCGTTTTGGGCCAATTCCTAGCTCCTTTCAGCCCCTGCTATAAAACACGCTAAACACGCGTTTTCCAGCTTGTACCAACTCAGCACAGATCCTCGTGGTGGCCTGCAGAGTGATCCAAGCAGCAGAGAGCTAAAAGAGTGACTTTCTACCAGATATAAGTATTTTTGTGGCTTTCCCACTGTTATTAAGCTAGCGACTGCATTTCGCCTGTTTTACTGCTACTTTAAGTGATTTCTGCATTTTACACTGTTTATTGCACTTTAAGTTACTAATTGTTGCAAATTGTTTCTGTAGGCTACACACTAAAGTGTGCTAGCCGATTTACAGCATTTATAGCATTTACTGTCTGTTTTTTTCCTTATCTCTGTAATAAAACAAAAACATCTCTTGTTTTCCCGCCTTACTGAACTAGAGTAGTCCACTTTCAGAGTTGCTGATCCCTGGGCTTTGTTTTTAGTTCCTGTTACTGATCCATTGCCTTATTAGGAAGGAGGGAAGTTTCTTTGCTTACCAGTGGGAGTGGGAAGCACTGAGCAGCCTTTTTGTCCGATTTGGTGAAGTTTCAGCCAGAAACTAGTAGTCCATTGGTCGTTTGGGCCAATTCCTAGCTCCCTTCAGCCCCTGCTATAAAACACGCTAAACGCATTAGCGATTTAGCGTTGAGTTGCCACTGTTGCACACAAGAGCAGCGGTTAAACAAGGTTAAACTATTCGGCCATCTAAATTCCACTCTTCAAATTTTCCTTAGAACTACCTTCCTCGAGCTGTACTGCTGATCTAACCAGCATATCCTATAACTGAAAAGTTCATCTCTACTTGATTCCCAAGTAGACTATTCTCTATCTGTAAAGCCTAGCACTTACTCCTACAGTACTTGCACCTTGATAAAGCACTCTTATTATAGATAGTACCCCACCAGCCTAAAACCCACTTTCCCCGGAGTCCTTTGAAAGTCTCTTTATCTACTACTTCTAGTATGTCGAGGGATCAGTTGCTAGTGTCCTCTCCAGCTCAACTGGTGAACCTGGGAATATTGAGGCAATGTTACAATTGCCTCATGTACACAGACAATCCTCTCCTCCCACAAAACACAAATACATGCGAGATGCAACTATACGGCCAAACTGGAGGCTGAGCTCTCTCAACATAGGACTGGCAAGACCAGACAGGAGGAGAAAGTAACCACACACAATACATACCCAGTCACACATGGTACCATCACAACTTCAAATCATACACATACTCACACAAAGACATACTGGAGGCTCTGATCAAAAATTTACCAAAACAGCAGAGGCCACCAAAGCAGACACCCAAACAACTACCACCTCACGACCCAACACATGCAACACATAGACCACACAGTCAGAGTGTCAAACAGTCACAGCCCTTAAGGCCAAACAAAATGCCAGACACACTTGTCATTGGTGATTCCATAGTCAGACACACTGAAGTCCCGCTCACCAGACCGAGTAAGGAGAAGGTCACAGTAAGCTGCCTGTCGGGCGCTAGAATCTGCCACATAACGCAAGCACTCAGGTCTCTCAACAGCAGGTACAAGTACGACTCAGTCATTGTCCACGCTGGTGCCAACGACCTGAGACGTACCTCCTTGGACTACATGAAAAGGGACATCGAGGAGCTCTCTGATTATGTAGCCCAGGCAGGTATGACCCTGACCTTGAGCAGTATCCTACCTTCACCTAGAATGATGCCACAATACAGTGATAAGATGATCAGCTTTAATAATTGGCTTAAATTCTGGTGTCATTCAAAGGGGTCCAATGTCTGTCTGCCTGGGATGACATGCTGGACAAGCCACGCTGTTTCGCAAGGGATGGCTTGCACCTGTCACCCCTGGGCTTCGGATATTGGCAAAGGCTCTTGCCACCCCATAGTGCCTTTTTAGGCAAGGCTCAAATTCTAAACCTACCACCCTAGAACACCAAAAGGAAAAAACTAAGGGTAATGCTGCTCAATGCCAGAAGTCTCAATCTCAAGATGCACTCGAGGCCCTTCTTAATATGGAGAACATCGATGTCTGTGCTGTGACAGAAACCTGGTTCAAGGCTCCTGAGAGCACCCCAGCACTAACAGGTTTCACCTCATATCATGCGTTCCGCCCCAAAATCCGGACAACACCAAGAAAGGAGGGGGTGTCCATATTCATAAAGGACACCCACACCTCAAGGTTGGTGGCAACGCACGATGCATCGGAGACCATCCAGGTGCAATTAACCATAGGCAAGACTGCTCTGCAATTTGTAGCATGTTACAGGCCACCCTCTCAAACTCAGGAACCTCACATGGCCTTCCTGAAAACATTGGAGGGGATAAATGTATCTCCAAACACCATCATACTAGGTGACTTCAACTACCCTAATATAGACTGGGAACACTACTCAAGCCCGAACACTCTAACCCAAAGATTCCTGGAGTTCATAAACTCAAATGCCATGGAACAACTAGTCACCATCCCCACAAGAGGAGAAAGCATACTTGATCTCATTATCATGAACATGGGATCAAAATGTTCAACACCGGAAGTATACCCCTCACTGGTGAGATCAGATCATAAACTAATCTCGCTGGAGGTCCTCATCCCCCCACCTGAAACAAAAAGACCACAGTGAAAAACTTCTCAAAAGCCGATTTCACACTTCTAAAAACTAGTGTGGTCTCCTTTAAGGCCCCTGAGCCAGTGGTAAACATTACTCAAACCGCTGAATCACTTACAAATGCCTTCTACCAGCACCTACAGGACTGCATGGATCAGGCAATCCCAAACAAAACTAAGACTCTCTGTACCAAAGGCAAGCGTCCAGTCTGGTGGACCCCAGCCATAAACAAGCTCTACAACAAAAGGAGGAAGCTACTACAAGATAGAGCAAAATCCTTGAAAGGTAAGACACCTTTGATCATTATAAGTAAAAAACTAAGAGCTCTCATAAAATCATCCAAGGCAAATTTTGAGAGAAAAATCGCCACGGACTCTAAAGAAAATCATAAGGCCTTCTTTAGCTATGTTAGAAACCTAGGAGCAAACTCCCAGATATGCTCAGAATTAGTTCAAAATGATGTGAAAATTACTGAACCTACACACATTGCTAACATACTGGCTGACAGGTTCAGTGCAAACTTCTCCCTCCCCCAAAAGGAGAGATATCTATTCCAGAGGATTGTAGCCCCCCAAACATCTCCAACGCCCAGGTGAGAACTGCCCTCACTAAGGCAAAAAACACAGCATCCATGGGACCGGATGGTGTCCACGGCTGTGTGCTTCATGAACTCAACGAGGAATTAAACCCACAGTTAGGACAGCTGTTTAATCTTAGCCTCACCTCAGGATGCACCCAAGGAGTGGCGACGGTGACTGTGGTCCCACTTCATAAGGGCGGTGCCTCCACAGACCCTGGAAATTACCGCCCCATTAGCTTGACAAGCCTTATCTGCAAAGCCATGGAGAGGATCATAATGGAACTCATAAATAAAGACATAGGGAACTTGCAGACTTTGGATCCAACCCAGTTTGGCTTTGTCAAAGGCAGATCCTGCCTCTTAAACTTGGTTGACTTTTTGAGACAGTCACCAAGGCCATTGATGAGGGAAAGGCAGTCCATACAGCCTACCTCGACCTGGCAAAGGCCTTGACACAATACCCCACTCAGGTATCATCGAAAAACTCATCAGCTTGAATGTAAACCCATACATCACAAGATGGGTTGCAAACTGGCTAAGTGACAGAACCCACAGGGTCAGAGTTGCTGGAGCCATGTCAGACTCAAAGCCTGTCACAAGTGGTGTCCCACAGGGCTCAGTCCTGGGTCCACTCTTGTTAGGCATCTACTTTTCTGAAGTACAAGCAAACACAGGAGGGTTATGGCTGACAAAGTTTGCAGATGACTGCAAACTGGGCCATAGTCAAAAACACATCTGACACAGATATCCTCCAGAAGGGCCTCACAGAAATGGATAACTGGTGCCAGAGCCATGGCCTGAAGTTAAACGCCAAAAAATGCATAGTCATACCCTTCGAGAAAAACAAGGTTACCCCTAGCTACCATATAGGTGGCAATCCACTGAGCACAGAAAAAGTCATCAGGGATCTGGGGACCCAAGTTGACAGTAGCCTTCGCTTGACACTCATGTTGCTAAAGTAGTTAGGAAAACCTTCTATATCGCCCACCTGATCATGAAGGGATTCACATCTAGATCAAGGGAGGTCATCGTCCCCTTGTACTCATCACTCATTAGACCTATGATTGAGTACAATGCCCGCTCGAATGTATCTGACCAGACACCTGCTGCAGCTTGAAAGGCCCCAAAAGTTCCTCACCAAAAGGATAAAGGGTCTCAAAAATATGTCTTATGCTGCCCGACTGAAAGAACTCCAGCTCTATTCAGTCTCATACCGCTTGCTCAGAGGTGACCTGTGCCTGACATATAAGGCCATGTCAAACCCAGATTTGATGAATATGCTTCACCTCAAAAATCTAGATCCCTCAGAACCACAAGGGCGGAGACTTAAACCTTGACACGGTTATAAATAGAACGTGCTGGAGGGACAGATTCATCACCCAGAGACTCCTATGCTGTGGAACAAAATCCCGGTACATGTGAGGCAGAGCACCTCGCTGGCTTTGTTCAAGAGGAATCTTGACCAATGGATGGGAGATCGCAGATATACCCCAGGGATTACTTCAGTGTCACTGCTTGACAGAGGCACAGAAAAATGATAGGCATAGTTTTTATTCAAACTAAAGGGGTGGCGAAAGCCACATAACTATGGGCTAGGCTTATAAATGCCCTTGGGCAGATAGCCTAGTATGAACCTATGAACCTATGTGTAACTTGAGTGGGTGCTGAGATATTGTATTTAAAAATATTACAAACATAATAGTTACTGTGTTTACTGGGACTTATAAAATTCAGTTTAAGACCTAGAGCCTGAAGAATATTACCATTTTAAAAATAGTTTGTGCTGATGAGTTTGCCATTTATGTTTCTTTCATATACCCTATGGTTCCAGAGATATGAACATTTGTTTAAAATGTGAGGACTTAATTTGATTCTGTTAAAAGGCTTAGTCTCTGCCCACTGGAAGTTACAGTGCAAACATCCCGAGCTCCTTGCCTCCCTAGATAAGATACAAGGTTTAATGTTATGTGACTCTGAGCAAGTTACTTACATAGGCAGTGCTGTCTAACTGGTATATTACACACACCCACATTTAAAACAGCAATCCATCCTGCCTGTTTCATGAGTATCACATTTCCTGTTCATTCAGTAATGGTGCAAAAAATGATTCCCTACAAAGCAAAAGAAAGGCAAATTCAGCCATCTGTCTCTTCAAGACAGCACTTCATCCTGCTGCTCTACCTTTCAGTGCTGCAAGAGTTGAAAAATCACACAATTTCCTGAAATTCTCTCATTTCCACTGTGGTTGAGCCCCAGTCTTATTAGTTTACCAGTGAAAGACTGTGATACACTGAGCAAGAAATCATTTCTGAGACTGGAATTAACTTTTTTAAGAGCCCACCAGGAAAATTGGTTTTGACTTGTTTTAATGTTGCATGGCTGGGCACCCAGCCAGCTGCCTATATCACCAAGTGCTGGATCTGGCCCAGTTTATGTTATGATCAGGTACCATCAGTTAATTATATATATTTTTTGAATACTTGTAACAGATCATGGATTTTAGTTAAGTTATTCTACGTTTATTCACTAAACAGTATTTACTACTTGGATGTTTTCACTTTTCCTTGTATTGTAAACAAACCTTTTCTAACACCATTCTCCACTACACTAGCTGCCAGCTTGTCCACCAGAAGTACAGTCTTATGAAAGAACAAATGATAAGACTGTCACAGATTATTTCCTCAGAGAGAGAGTATTTTTAAAAGAAATTTCTATTCTTAAAAAATACATACATCAGCAAATGATACAAAGCTCAGTTTACTGATGATATGATACCTGTAGTTAATATTGGCAGAAGTCTGGTTTACAAACCCATTCTGAAAAGTTGGATTCACTGTGATAAAGACCTGCAGTATTCAAGCAAGGACCTCTTACATTTGATTATAAAATCAAAGTGTGAAAAAGCTATAGCCTTACTATATGGAAGTCTAGATCTTTAACCAAAAGTTCCTTGTAAAAAGACACATAATACACAAACCATAATAGAGAGCTTAACAGACATTTCTGTCATTTGCAATGGACAAATGTCCAAATGTGGGATTTGAAGGTAGTATAGGTAGATTTATGATGTAACAAATGCCTCAGTTAAAAATTATCAGAAAGCAAACCTTTGCCCTTCTAGATGCAACTGCAACAGCAAGAGAGTAGTATATCTCAAAAAATTCCAGCAACACATATTATACAGGAAAAATACACCATTTCCCTAAAGAAAAGATTTATGAGCATGTTACTGGAGGATGGTACATGAGCTTAATACAGGGTGAAGGGGAATGTTAATTGTATTCTCTGTAAGCATTCAACTTACTTGTCTAAACTACAAGCCATTTTTATTTTTAATAAAACAAACAACTCTGAAAGGAGAGATCCTTGAAAATATAGGCTTAAGTGAGATGAAAACTTGTAGAAGTGTAAAATCAATACCACAAAGTTTCCAGTAATTAATAACAATGTTTCTATATTATTAGCATTGAAAGTAGCATCTTTGAAAAACTAATTATATATAGGAGCTTGCACATGTGCATATAATGGCACAGCAACAGTATTATGTGATTTACCCTTATAAGCTTTTGTGCCTGTTATTTTTTTTTTTTGCATATTTTGATTGGCTAATGCTGATCACATTAACAGTAGTATTAACTCATTACATATGAGTGATGCTTCCAGGTGCATATGCAGTTACCTCCTACTGATGCCTCTAGACATCAAATATTGTTTGTTCATGTTTGCATCAAAACTCCAAAACAATGCTATGTTCAAGGTTTTAAAAGCTTTTGGGTAGGATTCAGTAAAGCTTACATGGAGCTAAACTCTGTGTAAGCATAGTGGCATGGCTCGAACATGGAGTTCAGAGCCTGTGCGATCGGGGTTGTGCATGAGCCTCCCAGCACTATTTCGACACGGACACCAAGGAATAATGCAAATCACCTCATTTGCTGGTGAAAGCCATGCAAATGAGGTGAATTAGCAATCCAGCAAGCAAAGAGGCATCCATGTTGGAGCCATGTCTGCAGCAGAAATGTATTCGGTTACTAACCATGTACATTTCTGCAAAAATCAAAATGGGGGCATGACAGCTCAAAGTAATGCATGTATTATGTTTATTAGGCATGCCAGTGCCAAAACTATGGCCTCTCACATGCAAAAGTGTTTTAAAATTGCAAAAATCAAAACTTTTTTTGTCCAATTTTGGACATTTAAGCGGTGTGCAAACATGATTGTCCAGAAAAAAAAAACTGTAAAAAGTCAATAAACTGTGAAACATGAATTTTGCCATTATAGTGGGCAGCATACAGACTCATAACAATAACAGGTAACAGTGGTTTCTAAGGACATAGGCTTTGGTGTAGTGGTATAACTAGGGTATAAGCGAGTAGGGATATGTAAATGAGCTAAATTTACTGAATAGCAAAATAGGAGCCTGTGCCCATGGGTACCTAACTGTGTAGGAGCTATAATGCAGAAGGAGGTGTGTCTGAGGCTGCTTAGCTATGCTTAACTGGTTCAAGAAATGATAACAGTGTTTGTGTCCAGGGGAGGGCCTTTTCTGTTCAGCAATGTTTACACTAGCTAAAGCAGTTTGTGCAGCAAGCTGCAGGACTTAAACACAGCAAAAATAGAGGAAAAAAAAGGAAATAGCAGAATAAAGGAAATGAACTACAAATCATGAATACAGACTCTGCCACTCACAGTGGCTCATTCAAACCCCTCAAAAATATAGCTGTCAGGTGCAATGTATCATAGTCAGCCAATTACGCAGGCAACATCTGCAGCACACCAGTATAAAGTAAGCAAACACCATTCAGTCTGGTTCTTCCCACAAACTCTACACCATTGGTGTACACACTTGGGAATTTTAACTGACAAAATGATAGGGACTGCTGCTGCTTTGCTATATTTGATTGTGCTACAGACTGAGGGTGATGATGAGGATAATGCTGACAACCGTCTCAGGCCAAGGAGGAGAGGAGTGTTTAGATTCAAGGTAAACTTCTGGGGGCTACATGATCTGGAGATACTACAGTGCTACAGGGTGGACAGGGACATACTTCAGCAACTCACTGAGCTCTGATGACCTCACCTCAGACCCAGAGCCAATCGAGTGGAACCCATCCCAGGTGAAACCAAGGTATGTGTAGCCTTAAGAATACTAGCTACAGGTACTTTCCAAAGACCTACTGGGAACATCATGGGGGTCTCACAGGCAGCTGCATCCAGGGTACGCCACCAATTCCTGGATGCTATGCGACCATATGCCAGTGAGCACATTTATTTTCCCAGTTCCCGTGAGGAGTGGACCAGCAATATGCATCTCTTCCACTGTGTAGCAGACTACCGAGAGGTATTGGGTGTCGTAGACTGGACTCACGTCTACATCAAAGCACCACCTGGTGAAGACAGTAGAGTGTATGTCAACTGCAAGGACTGTCAATCCATCAACTAACAGGTGGCCTGCAATGCCCAGGGCATTATCATGAATCTGTGTGCTGGCAGCACTGGCAGGTATCATGACTCCCACATTTGGCATGCCTCACAGCTGTACCAGGCATTTGCCAGGGGGGATATCCCATATGGCCATCTTGTGGGGGACGCTAGCTACACAGTGGAACCATGGATGATGACATCCATTAGAAATGCATGCATACCCACTGAGCATTGTACTTCTGTTTTTTGTTCCTGTATTTGTATTTGTACTTGAAGTTCTTTGGTTTGCAAGGTGTTTTTTTTTTCCCATTTAGAAGAATGCCACAATGAGGCACACACAAACTAACAACATTATAGAGTGTGTGTTTGGGATGCTCAAGTCACGGTTTCGCTGCCTTGACATATCTGGTAGAACCTTGCAGTACTCTCCAGCCACATGTGAGCACATGTTCATAGTATGTGCCATGCTACACAATATGATCCTGTGGAAACAGCTATGGCAGGAACATCACAGGGAAGGGGAATACAGCCCTCCACCATTACCAAGGCCTCCACAGGCACAGGGTGACACGGAGGAGGAACCTGATGAGCCTGCCCCTGTAGGCAGACATAGGCGTTCCCAGTATGCCCTGGCCTTGGCAAAGAGGCAATGCAAAGCACATACACTGACACCCTAGGGACCCAGAGACTGACACCTTTCTCTGACTTGCACACACAGTAAAATGGATGTCACACACATCACACTACCTGTACCTTACCATGTATAGGCCATGTACTGCTTGCATCCGACAGAGTCAGCCCTCAAGCACCACCCTCACAACTGCCGGTGGCACAAGGTAATTCACTCTTATTAACAATAGACAAATGTAGTAGTACATTTTGGTAGCATATCTCAGGTATTGCTTCATGTATGCAAGGGAATGGGGTGGCCTACTGGGATAGCAGCAGACAACTGACAGCTATGTGGGACAACAGGAAATATCTGCCCACTGCTGACTTCCACACAGTATGCAGTAGTCCTCTAGCTGAAAAACTCACTGCAGTGCATGGGGGGACAAATAAACTCTGGGGGTCATAGGTTACATGCATGGATGTCAATGTTGGGGTCCCATACTCACCCCTCAGCCTCTCCCAGCAATTCAGCCATATAAATCCATTACGAAATGTCTGGCAAAGGCCCAGAAATAGGGACAATGATGAAATAGTCCTCTTACAAACTTACACAGTGATATCACAGCAGGTCTTACAGTTGCATGAAGTCTCTGAAGGGTAGGAAGGCTGAAACTCAAATGTCTGCCATTACAACCTAATCTTCGGTCTTTAGTGATATGCCAGAATTCTGCAAGACAGGCAAAACACTATGCTAAATGGAGTCAAAATGTAAAGCTAACATCTGCACAGTCTGTGCAAATTTGTACAGCTGACAGCTATGCCCCTCAACACAGCTGTGTCCCCATAGAAATGCAGTGACATGTATGTTTGTAGGATAATAACAGCAGAGCACACATTCCCAGGGCTGTCACAATCAACCTGATAACTTGCTGCACACCCACAATATGCAGGGGTCAATGAGCTATGTATATGCATGGTTAATATTGTCAAGAAGTAGCCAGCACTTACTCTTGGCTGTTGTTGCTTACTGGCCTAGGTACAGTACTGTGGTTGACAGGGTCCATGTTTCAAGACTTTCTGTGCCAACAATTTTGCATGTCAGCTACACATACAGTAGGACCTGTACACACTGTCCAGAAGTCAATATCCATTACTGCAGGAAAGATTGACAAGTCAAGTACAGGGGGCCACTCATGTGGACAGTACACAGCTCAGAGTAACCTACACAGTGTCTAGTATACCTCTCAACTGTACAGATTTTTCTAGATTTTCCAGAGTTTCACATCATAATTTTGCTGTTTGTCATGAAATTGTGATTTTCAATGGCAAATCATTAAAGACTAAAGTCAGAAAATAATGAACAGATTTTAGTTGCAGACTTCATACCCTTTAGAAAAATGCATGCTAATGCAAAACCTGTTGTTGTAACAGGTATCTAAGTTTGTAAGGGCAATATTTATCACCTGTCCCTAGTTTTGGCCCTTTGTCAGCCAATTATTTATGGCTTTCTCTAGATTTCTGGATCTAAGAGATTGAGAGGTATGGTGCTTAGTAGGAGAGCAGGTACCTGAAAGTTACTGTACTGCCAGGTTATAAATGGCTACCACCTTACTGTATCAGCACTGACAACAAGTCAATGGCCACCCTCCATACCCCTGGAATGATAGGCTGTCACAGAAGGACCACAGGTATGCCACATATATCTGTTATGCTTGTCCTAACATTGCATTTGCCTGACAAACTATTTGCAAAACAAGAAAGGTTCATGTCAAAACATCAATGGCATACAGTGGAGAAGCAGATGTCATACCCATAAAAAAGCAAGCAAATGCCAAACTGGTCTCCCAACTGTCTATGTTTGGCAGAGCATTATTAACACCCTATTCCCATGTGTGGGCCTGTGTCTGACTGTCATATATAGCCCTGTCCAGATGTCAGTCTGTGACAGGTTGACAGCTAGGGTCAACATGTAGCCTCATAACATAGCAACACAAACCATCTGCGGTATTAGCATTATGGATCATCATGGATTATCATGGACCTCATTAACAGGGACATTGGAAAACATCAAAAACTTGACCCCACACAGTCTGCCTTTCTCAAGGGGAGGTATGTCAGTGAATTGTGGATGACTTCCCTGAGACAGCCAACAAAGGCATGGATGATGGAAAGATGATGCACTCTGGCCACCTTGGCCCGGCAAAAGCATTACACACTATTCCTCACTTGGCCATAGTGCATGAACTCTGTCAGCTAGACAGCAATCCATATGTTACCAGATGGGTAGTAAACTGGTTCATTGATAGGACCCACATAATCATAATAGGGGTAGCCAAGTCAAGCATTATTCCTGTAATGAGTGGCATACCCCAGTGATTGGTCTGGGGGGCCTCTGGTATACGGGATATACTTCCCCAAGGTGCATTCCAAAAACACTGGCCTATGACTGACCAAGGTGGCAGATGACTGCAAGCTGGGAACAGTTATCAATACCCAAAATTATGTGGACGTCCTACAACAGGGTCTCACCAAAACAAATGATTGTCAACAGAAATATGGCCTCAAGCAGAATGCCTGCAGATGCATCTCAATCCCCTTCGGGGAGACTGATATCCCAAATATTATCACATTAACAACAATGTCCTACACACAGAAACAGTAGTGAGGCATTTGGCCACCCAGGTTGATAGCAACCTGAAGTCTGAGCACCATGTTGCTTCTACTGTACAGAAAGCTTCATAGATGGGCTAACACAAAAGTAAGGGTATCTCTTCCAGGGACAAAGAGGTCATAACATCCATGTATTCTAACCTTATAAGGCCAACTATTTTGTACAACGCCCCCTTCGGCATGTACCTCACAAAGCAGATCCAGTAGCTGGAGACACCACGGAGGTTCCTCACTGGGAAAATCCGGGACCCCAAACACCTACCCTACACAGATAGTCTAACAGCACTGTTCATCTACTCAGTTCCATACAGACTCCTCAGACATGACCTCTGTCTGGCATACAAAGCAATCCAGACCCTGCCTTGATGGGACTGTTGTCCATCTGGAAGTCAAGGCCCACTCGATCAACCTGTAGGCGCAGCATGAACCTGGTCTGTGATATCAATAGGACTTGTTGCTGTAACAGATACTTGTCCCATACAATCCCCCATCTGTGGAATACACACCCTGTCCACATCAAGCCGAGTGCCTCAATACCTCTTGTGAAGTGATCCTTGTATAAATGCATGGGAAACAGAAAATACAGTTGTGTGACTCCACCTGTGTTCTTGCTGGACAGGGGCTCTGGGTGCTGACGTGTCTTAACTTGGGCTATACTCTCGTCCGTAAGGGTAATAAGGGCTTCAGAGCCAATAGCCTAGTAACCTCATATCAACCTAACAACCTATAAATAAATGTCTGTCACAGGTTTACCACAATACTCCATACTGCTCTGCTACTGACATACCTGGAAATCCCAGTGCTATATGGAATATACCACACATATAATGGACATCTCTGCTCAGTAGAATGCATTCTGTACCCACGCCCATACCTCTCAATCTATTAAAATAAGAAATCTGGACAAGGTCATAAATAAAAGTGGGACAAAGGCCCAAAAATAGGGGTGATATTGAAATCATTGCTCCCACAAACCTAGAAAGCTGATGGAATAACAGGTTTTGCATTAGGATGAATTTTCTGAAGGTTATGAAGTCTGAAACTCAAATGTTCTGTCATTATTTTCTAACTTCAGTCTTTAATTATTTGCCACTAACTTGCCAGAAAACCACAATATAATGAAAAACAGACCAAAAATATGAGACAAACGTCTGGACATTCTTCAAAAAACTATACAGTTGACAGGTATGAGTCACACCAGTATATGACATTTCAGTTAAGAAGAATAACACACAAGCAGGTGATCCCCAGCCAGTATATCACTGAGGTGCTGGACTGTTTTCACAGCTTTATCAGCCAATTGGCTGAAGCCACACCTCTTGACTGGCCGGATTGGGCAAGAATGTCTATAGTTTGGCTCATAATTTCGGTCTGTACATCATACATCTTGTATTTTTCAGGAAATCACTGTGATGATCTGAGGATTTCTGTCAGTAAGTAATGACACAATACATTTCAGTGTCAGACATCATATATGTCAGAAAATGTCTGCTACAACAAGCCCTGTTACACTAGCAACTTTCCACGTTAATAGGAGCAATATTTACAGTATCTCCCTATGTTTCGGCCATTGTGCCCCCATTTTGGCAGCTATCTCCAGATTCCTTGCACTCACTGGTTGAGAGTTATGGCTGTAGCACACAAAACTCTGGACCGGAGTAAAACTATCTCTGGAATGGAGTCCCACTCTTACTATAGAAGGTCATACTGGGTATGCTCCTACACTTAGAGAATTACAGCCCATATCTAAACCCACATCGTACTATATAACTGTATTGTGCATAGCTGTCGCTATGCAAAGACATCCATATACACCTTAACTGACTCTACTCACACCCATCAGACAAGATTACCCTCAGCTAGCTGTAGGTGGCACATATGTGATACATTTGCATCTGTTGCATGTGATACACTGACATATATATGGGGAACATAGAATAATATTTCAAGCATACACACACACAGACATGGGGAAGAGAGAGAGAGATAAACAGTGATAGAGAGAGAGACACACAGGGAGACACACACAGAGAGTGAGTCATAGACAGGGATACACTGAAAGGCAGAGAGTGATGTCCTGCTGTGGACAGTTACATATCAGTTGTAATCAGTCACTTGTGCCAGCATGAAGGTGAGCTCCATTGTGTAATAGTACTGAGGTAGGGGTTGCAATAACACATCACGTGTGTGTGTGTGTGTGTGTGTGTGTGTGTGTGTGTGTGTGTGTGTGTGTGTGTGTGTGTGTGTGTGTGTGTGTGTGTGTGTGTGTGTGTGTGTGTGTGTGTGTCTGTGTGTGTGTAGGTTAAAGTATTATGAGGCTTTTCCCACTTAGTACACTTCCCATTGCCCTACTTTACAAGATCTGCTGACATCATTCACCTTAGAAACACCTCTGAACACTTGTCAACTCTATAAGGTCTGTAGCCCATGCAATAACTGTGTAACACTCTAGTAAAAATAACTATTGAGGTAGGGATTCTAATCTCAGTTCTGGCAAATGTAAGTGTGTGTTTTAGTAGGTTAAAGAATTTTAGGCCATTCCCACCCAGTACATTTCTCATTGCTCTACTTTAACAGTTCTGCTGATGTCAGTCACCTTAGAATTACCTTTGGACAGCCGTCAACAATATAAGCTCCATGGCACATGTAGTAACTATGTCACAGTACAGAAATAATAGCTAGATAAGCAGGAGTTCTAATCTCAGTTCTGGCAAATGTTTGCAGGTTAAAGTATTTTGAAGCATTTCCCATGTAGTACACTTCCCATTGACATACTTTACAAAAGCTGCTGATGGTATTCACCTTAGATGTACCTTGGGACAGTCTTCAACCCTATAAGCTAACTGCATAACACTATAGTACAAATAACTAGATAGGTAGGGGTTCTAATGGCAGTCCTAGCAATTGAGTGTGTAGGTTAAAGAATTTTAGGCAGGTACACTTCCCATTGCTCTACTTTAGCAGTCCTGCTGATGTCAGTCACCTTAGAAGTACTTTTGGACAGCCATCTGCCATATAAGCTCCATGGCACATACAACTGTGTCACACTGTAGTGCAAATAACTAAATATGTAGGGTTTTTATTCTCAGTCCTGCCAAGTATGTATGTGAGCCATATTGCTGGGGAAGTGGGTTATACCATTTTGAGATGTATGCATTATTCAGGTCTATAAGCTCTGTGGTGCATTCAATAACTGTATAATGCTGTAGTACAAATAATTAAAAATGTAGGGGCTCTAATACCAATACTGCAGCTATAGTTAGCACTGTGTGTGGTTGTGTGTGAAACATATCCCCTGTGGCTTTTGTTTGTGTTGGTTACACCATTTTAAGGCCTGTTGACTCCCTCCCCATTTTATTACTTTAAAGAGGCAGTTAATGGCAGCTGCCTTACATGCACCATGTTAAATTATACAGACCATACCAGTCATCTGTACAGATGTATATGGAATATCCAGATGTTTGCAACTTATACATTATCTGTGTCCCCTAACAATGGGCATTTATGAGTAATCATTGACAAATATGTCACAGGTACCATAGTGATGGACATGTCAGAATCAGACTTCGTACCTGTTGGAAACATCATGCTGATACAAAGTCTGTTACTCTATCACTTGTCCAGGTATGTAAGAGCAATGTATGAAACCAGTTGTTATTCTGGGTGTTTTATCCCACTATCCATGAAGGCATTCTCAAGATTACTTGTTGTCAGAGGTAGTATGTTATGTCCCCAGCATATAATCTCTTTGGTGCATGTAATGTGTATGTAGCACTATAGTACATACAAGTGGATACGTAGGGTTACTAATCTATTGGCGACTGTGTATGTGTTTCTGTATGCATATCCCCTGTAGCTGTCTTTACTCTGTGTATGCAATTGCTATACCATTTTGTGTGCCTCTTCCACCCTGTTAACTCCCCCATTTGCCAATCTAGTTGCAGCCCCTACAGATGTCCTGCACCTTACAAGCACAGTTGCACAGTTTTTAACACAAAGGCAGTGTGGTGCATGCAATAGTCATATTGCTGTGTATTGTACATAAATAGATAGGTGGGTCATCTAATATGGGAAGTGTCAACTCTGTGTGCACATGTGTTTCAATGCATCTCCCGATGCAGCAGTGTGTATGTGTGTGTGTTTCATGTGGCTCTACCATGTTAAGGACCTCTGAACCCACCATTGGGAATCCTAACAGCCTCTGCAATTGACACTCACTTGAATAGTACTGGCAGACACTGCAACACTACATTACTTCTGTGGTGTTTCTGTTATGTCTCTAGCAGTATTATTTGTAAAACTGGGCCGGTAGAGGTTTGGCTATCAGTGGGGGCAGGTCATGAATGTGTGTATGTTTGTGTGTGTGTGTGTGTGTGTGTGTGTGTGTGTGTGTGTGTGTGTGTGTGTGTGTGTGTGTGTGTGTGTGTGTGTGTGTGTGTGTGTGTGTGTGTGTGTGTGTGTGTGTGTGTGTGTGTGTGTTTATGTAATGTATGTATGTACCAGCATACCTCTCAACCAGTCACAAAAAGATATCTGGTTAAAGCCATATGGGAAGCTGGGGCAAACAGCAAACACTGAGCACACACTTCACATATTGCTGTGTCACACATGGGAAATAGATAGCAGAACATGCCAGGTATGTGAATGCACCTTCCAAAGGGTATGTGTTGTTACATGATAATATCCGTCATTAATTTGCAAAGTCAGTCTTTCATGGTTTTCCAAAACTTTGGCCAGAAAACCACAGGTTTATGACAGATGGAAAGAAATTATGTGTCAGACATCAGGACAACCTGCAGACATATGCAGAGGTCAGAGGTATGGCCACCATCTCTATCCATACCTCCCAAGCTCTTACAGCACAAAATGTGTACAAAGCCGTAAATAATGGGATGACAAAGGCCACATAATATGGACACTTGTTAAATATTGATCCTACAAACTTATAAAAGAGATAGAATGGCAGGTTTTGCATTAGCATAGATAGTCTGAAAGGTATGATGTCTGCAATTCATAATGTTTGCCATTAATTTTTTGACATCAACCCAGAATGATTTGCCAGAAAAACACAGGTTTATGAGAAAATGGACCACAAATATGAGGCAAGAATCTTGACATTCTGTGGAAACTGTACAGTAGAGAGGTATGTTTGTACCACCCTGCAGGTTGAAGTGCATGATTGGCAAGGTGCAACCTGTGACAACTGAAACAGTGAAAAGAGGTCCCAAGACTGTAGGACAAGAAACATGTCATACAATTCTGTACTGATTGCATAGAGCAGTTATTGCACATCAGAAACACCTTAATGTTATGAGAAATACTGTAATCTAAGGTAATGTCACACAAAGAAGGTGTCATAGTAGCAAACTAGAGGATGTCCTGTGTGTTGCACTTGCCGTGGGCATGCTATGTGCTGCCAACTGTCACATTACTACAAGTTGTATCCCACACTCCACATTTGATAATGTCACACACACATTGTGTGTTGCCTGTGTGTGTGGAATATGTAGACATGTGTAGGCCCTGTGACTACCTGGTGTCCACAAGATAGGTGAATCTGTTGGGGTTAAAGTAATGGCTAGGCTTGTGTGTGACCTAGTGCCAGCACTCAACTAACCTCCTCTGCATGTATGTAGTGGCACTACAGAGCATCCAAGTGATGTATGAAGGCTAGCTGACTGTGTCAAGGGGTACGCATGCAAGGTCACACTGTCTGCCCCCAGTGTCTCTTATACATTGTTGCATGCATACACACCTGGTAAACATGCACATAAACAGCTGCACCTTGGCTATTAAAAGGTCACTGTGTTTCCAGTCTGCTATAATCATCATTGGTAATGTCAGCATGTCCAGAGCCTGCAGACACACAGACACCTGAAACACAAACAGAATACAGTATGTGATACTACAGTCAGTCAGCAGTACTAACAGCAATAATGTATCATGGCTATAAAAGGTACCTACACTTTGATGTTTACACATAACAAATGCCATCAGACAGCACCTTACACAGCATTACATTATTACACTGTACTATATTCACCCTGTGCATCAGACCTATATTAGCATGTCCCTGCATCTATGGTATGGATAACAGGGATGTGGCACAGGTATCATCAGATGCACAGGGTGTGGTGTGGGTTTAACAGAGGCCTAGGCTGGGCCATATGGTTGAAATCATGTGTGGGGGTGTCTGGAGGGGTGTTGTTCAACTGGGTCATACAGAGGAGCTGTGTGTGTCTGGTGGTGGCCTGCCTGTGATAGAGATGTGTGAGTGTTTGTATGCAAACAGTCAAGCCATGTGGTTGCCCTACACGGGAGTATGTTGGACAGCCGTGGACCGTACATGGCAGGATGTACAGTTCTCTGTTTCTGGCCATGGAAATGGGAACTGGTTCTGCCAGGACTCTCACTGGCACCACCAGACCCAAGATGCAGTACTACTCCCCAATGATGACTGCTGTCTGATGGGACTGGCAAGGGCCACATGCCCATGGACTGCTGTGTTGTGGTGTGGACAGCACTCTCCCTTTGGTAGTGCTGGTGGTACTGCCACTATGGGAGTATGAATGTGCACAGCCATGTGGACTCCCAGCTGATCTTATTGCTGACCTGTGTCCACTTAGCCGATGCCCTACTCCCACCACATGCTCAAGCACAGACATTGCAAGGTTGAGCAATGACAATGTCTCACCCCACCATCTATCCATGACAGAAGCATAATAATGTGTGGCATCACCAAGGCCATAGAGGTCATCACCCATGACTGGAAGTGCTGCATTCATAACCCTGAGTATTTGTCTGGTGTTGCATTCAGAATGTGCCTGTGCATCCATGATGGACCAAAACATGTGTCTGGTGACACATGCGGTGATACTTGCAACAGGGGCTTGATGGGCAGCAGTCTTCCTTTGAGCACCCCTGTCCTTCTACCTATGTGGGACCTTACCTGATTTCTGGCTATGGCTAGTATCTACACTCACACTTGCCATAGTCACCACACTAGCCTGTTCCATGCCAACACCCTCCAACTGTCCATTGTGAGTAGCTGCTGGGGACTGGGTATGTGTGGGCATACTGACTGTGTGCGGGGACATTGTGGGTTAAAGTGGGATGCTAACCAATGGCACAGATTCAGACCCTGACAACCCCACCTGTGCCTCACTATCACCACCATCATCATCAGAGTCTGCTAAGACACTGACATCAGGTTGTGAGGGAGAGAGACCCCAACCCCCATGTTCACCTGTGCAGGGAAGACAACACATGTAAATTAATACCTGCACTATAATGTCTGCTGATACACAGACACACACACATGTACACACACACACACACACACACACACACACACACACACACACACACACACACACACACACACACACACACACACATGCACGCACACAGACACATGCAGGTAATAGGTTTACAAGCCCCTATAGTTTTGTGTGGCTTACGCCACCCCTTTACTCAAGGGTGGGGCACACGCCGGGGGACACCATCCATCCATGGATGCTGTGTTTTTGCTGGAGAGAAGAGTTCTCACTTAAGGGCGTTGGAGATGTTTGGGGGCTGAGGTGGCACAAAGGCATTATACACACCATACAACTTCTGAATGATGATATGCACAATCAGACCACAACAGATACACTCTGGACAGGTCCTCAACCACATGCAGTACAGCTATGTCCACTTAATGTTGCTACTAATATACACCTCTGAGATACATGACGAGTGGTAATATGTGATGGACCTTCACCTAACATACACACTGCACCCATGTACACAATATTGATGGACCCCTGTATAGCACAGTGGCAACACCTACAGAAATGTATGTGCCAATATGGTATAGATCCTGCAAATAGGGTCCTGTGATGACCACTGTGATGCACTGCAGTTATCCCCACCACAAGTGAACATGCACATATTGCAATATGGCTAAAAGTAACAGTTGTGTGCATGGAAAAATGCATGTCCTTAACAAGCCTAGGGTATTGGTGATCCACAACAAGACTTTTCCCTACTCACTGGCTTCAGGCCACTGTTCTCCAAGCAGACCAGAGGGACCTATGAGTTGTGGAGGAGAGGTATTGTCAGCACACTCACATGTGGCATTAGTACAGGATAAATTATGCTTTTCTGAACATGTACAGTATAAGCTCTGATACTACACAATTTGTTGTCATTCACAATAGATATACACTTGTGTGCATTACAAAACCCCAACCACAAATGCAGTTTAACCTGACATTTGCATCCAGATGCTCTAAGGATGCCAGTATAACTGATACTATATTGAAGTGATGTCCACTGGGGCCTTACCTGGACATTCCTTGCTGGTTGACTGTGTGCTACCCACCACCACGGCATAGGATTGTATGATTTCCAGGGGTGTGGTGGCTGCACCAAGCTTTGCGAGGAACTCCTCTGTTGGTGTAAGTGGGATTTGCATAGCAGGACCCCTCACCTGTGAATATCCAGTCACTAGCCACAGCTGCAGCCCTTTGCCTGGTATGGTGGATGAGGTCAGTGGCCCTGTGCCTGACCTCTGCATATGTTCAGCCATGCTGCCTCAGATAGTTCACAGTGGCCACTAGGTCTGGCCACAGGGTGGTCTGCTGTTGCAGTTGCTCTCTCCCCCTCCCAAACATGATTGTGTGATGCAGTCTCATGGCATCTATGATTGCTGCAGTCTCAGTGTCTGAAAATGGCTGCTGCTGCTGTCGAAACCTTCCACCTGAAAGACATGAACAGGTAAACACAAGACAGGACCTCATACATTGGGAACAGTTATGTACAGATCTTGAACATCCATGTTTGCTAGCACTATCCACCACTCATGCTCCTGCCATCTATCAGCACAGTGTGTCTGTGTGTGTGTGTGTGTGTGTGTGTGTGTGTGTGTGTGTGTGTGTGTGTGTGTGTGTAAGTGTGTGTGTATGTGGGCAGTTTCACCATACTGACATTACAGCATGCATTGCAGTCCTGATGTTTCATATTCCTCCAATGAGGACCATTAATGTGCATAATCCTCCATTCATTATTCACATCAGATGGCACATGCAGCAGCTGGGGACATCACAGAAGTTCCTTATCAGGGCATACCAGCCATCGGATGTCTACCATACACCTATAGGCTATGAGACCAGCCCTCTCCCCGGTGTCATACATACCCCTCAAGAGTTACCTCACCCTGGCATGCCAGGCAATCACACATTCCACATTGCTGGGACTGCTGCACAAGTGCAGGTCATGCTCCACTCTGTTCACACACACACACACACACACACACACACACACACACACACACACACACACACACACACACACACACACACACACACACACACACACACACACAGACAAACAGCCTCCACCTGGTGACTGACCTGGACTGGCCTTTTTGGTAGCTTGGATGTGTGTCACACATTCACCTTGTGGGAGAATGGGCACCCTGTCTACATCAGGCAGAGTAGGTACATACACCTTTGCAGGCGTAATGTGGTCAACTGGATGGTTAATGGCACATACACCCTTGGGATATCACCTGTTTCCCTGTTGGATGGGGACATCAGCTTCTGCCTTGTATACACATGAGCTAACATGTGGCCTAGTGATAAGGCTGCTCATGGCCTACAGCCTATTACCTTGGTATGGTATGTGGAATACCATTAGTGGCCTGTCTGCTGTGACAGACTGTGTTGTTATGTGTCCACAGACATCAGTGCCATTGACTGTTGGTTGTCCCCCTATGGGCAGTATTACAGTATCATGTATTCAAGCCTACATACCATGAATATGTGAGTGCTCCTACAGGTTCATGTAGACATTCCAGGAACATCTGAGCTACACAGTAACTGAGATCAGTGCATATGTATTGTAGGGTGACTTCCTCATAGGTGTCTAATATCTTCAGCACCCAGATGTTTGTGGAATGCTTACATGTGCCTGAGAGATGTAGAGCCCACTGCCAGACAAATGTGTATTTCTGCACACCAGTTGAACAATACACGATGCATGTCCACATAGTCTGGGGAATGTGACTGTGGCATGGCAGACCCCTGGGGGCACAGTGATGGTATCTGGCTATCTGGTACTGTATCATTCCCTTACATTGTATGCTCAGTATGTACACACTGCTGCTGAGCCAGTGCCAGCATCCACCCACTACTACTACCTATAACTTGCTGTCCTGCTGCAGGGGACACCAGGTATATTAGCCATAGGTGTGAGGTAATCAGATACAGGTTTGGAGTACACACTCACCAAGGCAGAGTATGTCAGTAATGATTAAGGAGACCTGGACAATCTATGAAATAGCCCTGTATGACATTGTCAGACTGAGAGGTGCTCAATGGCAGTACATGATGTGATATGCTGTCTGTATCCAACAGTACCTACTATCAGTGTTTCACCCCTGCACTGGCCCAATCATCAGGGAGCCTAAGTACTGACCACTACCACCAGGGGGGATGTACACAATGGCAGGATGACAAGCACATGCACATTAAAGTACAATTACCCTTCAGAGCACACATAGGTCACAGTCAGTGTGGGGATCGTTTTTCCCTCTCTCTCCACAACACCAATAACACTCCATACTGGCACACCTATGAGGTTAACATCTCAGCAGAGCGGTCAATCCAAAACATCTGTCACCCTCTATGTCCAATCAGTATTTCATGTCCCTGGCCAAGTAGCTGACAAACACACTTTGCTATTTGACTTTTAAATCTCTCTCTCTCACACACACACACACACACACACACACACACACACACACACACACACACACACACACACACACACACACACACACACAAAGACACACACTCCTGTTCTGGCACAACTTCGCTACCTATGGGCCCTTGAGCCCATACTTTAAAGTAGTTATGACTGCCACAATCCATCTCTGTAACAGCTACTGTAAGTCCCTCAACAAAGCGTGATAAATCTTATTGTGTGATGAGTCTATTAGCAAAATGGTAAATGTGACCAAGGCCAAGGCTATTGGCGTGAGTTATACAGTGTCACCATGTGCATATGTAAGTACTCTAAGTGCTGACTTATTGCTGTACAGATGTGAAACAATGACAAGGTGTAACAATATGTGACAATAATTAGTAAAGTAACAAGAGAATACTCTATCAATGCAGTAGCTACACATTCAGACTCACAGGGATTCATATATGACAACTTTGCTGGACAGTCTGCAATATATACAGGAAATGTGTAAAGTACTAGGTGCATAGGTTCATAGGGGGATAATAGGCTATTGGGCCAGATGTCCTCATAAGGCTAGCCTGGATGTTTGCCCGTGTCCCTTCAAAGTCTGCACCTGTTTCTCCTGTCCAGCTGGGACACAGGTGGGATTCCAGGGGTGTCTTTTGTGTTTCCCATGCAGTCATCTAGCTTCTTCTGAAAGAAGGCTAGAGAGGTACTCTGCTAGACACGGGGAGGGAGTGTGTTTTAC
This sequence comes from Protopterus annectens, assembly GCF_019279795.1. Lineage (NCBI taxonomy): Eukaryota > Metazoa > Chordata > Ceratodontiformes > Protopteridae > Protopterus > Protopterus annectens. The sequence goes on from NC_056728.1 coordinate 1,520,822,006, forward strand.
AGACAGTGTATTGTTTGAGACACAAATCTATCCCACCAACAAGTACTATTCATGTCACAGACCATGTGAGGGCCTTGTGTGTGCGTTGGGCGAGTGGGATTTGTCTTACTGATATGTATACACTCCAGCAAGGCTGATTTGGGAATGACCTTGTTAGCCAGACACACGTCGCCTATGATCAGTCTGTATGACGCTGAGTAAAGTGACAGGGATGTCAGCCTATCTGTATAGGGTAGGTGTTGCAGACCCTGGATTTTCCTGGTCAGGAACATCTGTGGTCTCTGCACCTGCTGCATGTGGTTGGCAAGGTACATGCCAAATGAGCCATTGTACTCAGTAATGGGCCTGATAAGGGAGGAATACAGGGATGTTATGGCCTCTTGGTTTCTGGATCACATACCCTTATTTGTGAAGTGGGCCATGTAGGCAGCCTTCCGTTCAATGGTGCCAATGCTGTGGGAAACTGTCAGGTTGCTATCAACCTTGGTGCATAAGTAACCTTAAGCCTGATTGCATGCTCAGCACATTGTTATTACTCTCATAACTAGTGTGGATGACATCTACCACAACAGGGATAATGATGCAGTCCCTGGCGTTCAGTTGAGGCAATGCTTCTGGCACCAGTCATTAATTTGTGTAAAAGCCGCCTGGAGGATGCTCACATCACTAGGGGGATGTAAGACTGTGGCCAGCATACCATCATCTGTAAACCTGGTCAGCCATAGACCACTGGTTTTGCCTTGCACCTCAGAACAGTATATCTCAAACAGTAGAGGCCCCAAGACAGATCCTTAGTGTACACTGTTCTTTAAGGGTCTACTACTAGGGGTGGCTTCCATACTTTGACTGAGTGGGTACTATCATTGAGCCAGTTAGCTACCCATCTGGTAACATACAGGTTGATGCCTAGCTGTGTAGAATTATGTATTATGGCCAAATGGAGATAATTGTTAGAGGCTCTGGCTAGGTGAAGGTATGCAGTGTGCACTGTCTTCCCCTCATCCATGTATTTGTTGACCTCTTCAAAGCAGTCAACCAGGTTTAACAGGCCTCATCTACCTTTGACAATAGCAAACTATGTTGGCTCAAGCATTTTGAGGTTGCCAATGTCCCTGTTTATAAGGTCCTTGATAATGCCTTCCATGGTCTTGCAGATCAGGCTAGTTAGGCTGATGTGCATATGTTTGGCTAGGTCAGTGGATGCTCCACCTTTTAGAGGAGTGACAGTGGCTGTCCTCAGTGCAAATGGGATAACATTGTTGCTCAGACTTTGGTTGACTACAGTGTGTAATGGAGCTGAAAGCGCATGGCTGGGTTCATGTAGGATGCAGCCACAGGATGTTATTAGGTCCCATGGAGACATCAGTTTTTTGCCCTTGAGAGTGCATTATGGACCTGCTCCCTGCTGATGAGGGGATGGGGTCAGGTGCTGCGCATATCCTCCTTTACTGATGGGAGGACACAGGAGTGAGGTTTTCACTTACCTGTCTGCAGCAGGTTGGCTATATCTTTGGCGTATGTGTATGTGGTGTTATCGACCACTAGTACAGAGCAGATTTGGGTGTTGCCTCTGAGATTGCGGGCATATGTGTGGAAGGCCTTGTGATTGGCCTTGGTGGATGTGTCCAATATGCACTCAAAGTTAGCCTTAGAGTAATTCACCTGTGACCTTATTTGCTTGTTCAGACAAATGTGAGATTGCTTTCAGTTTGGCACCTGCTCCTTCTTGGCCCTTTACAGCCAATATTTCCACCTGTTATGGGGTTTGTGTATTGCTGCTGTCCACCACAGAGATTTACTCTCCCTCGGGGTAGATAATTATGTCCATTCAGGTATTGCTTAGTCCATACAGCTATGTAGATGCTCATATAGATGTTTGGTATAGGCTTGCACACAAAGTCATGACACAGTTAAACACTTTTCCAGTTTCAAGCTAGTAATTATGATCATATTAGTAATTATTTCTGTTTCAAAGCAATACAACAACTTGTTGCTGTAGACATTTATGTCTGTTTGATGCACTGAAACTCAAATTACACATTTATAAAACAAGTACAGCATATTTACCTGACATTTTGTAACTCATGTCTGTATATTTGAGGCTTCCAGCTACTACTATTACTACATACATGTACACAGGTAATACTTGATATACATTTCTGTTCTTTGTCAGTATGGCCCACTGTGTTTACACTCTTGCAGCTCAGTCATGCCTCTCAACCTGTTAGAGCAAGACATCTGGACAAAGGCACACATAAGGGGGGCAGAGGCAAAAAAATAGTAACACTTTAGAAATATTGCTGTAACACACTTAGTTGATAGCAAAGTAGGTTTTGCATCCACATGAATACTCTGAAGAATATGACATCTGACATTCAAATGTATCCTGTTATGCTATGACTTCAGTCGTTAATGATTTCCCAGTGATTTGCCAGACAAAACACAACTGTATGAGAAAATGACTACAAATATGAGGCAAGCATGTGGTCAGGCTGCAAAACTCTGGACAGTTGAAAGGTATGAGCTCAGGATATAACATGCAGTTCAACACACATTTCTACGTAAATTGTTTACTATGCATATACCCTATATAGGTCTCTTACATTTGTAAGACAAGCATATGTATCATAGTAGCATTCACAAGTGACATATGAATATTTACAACATCCCAGGTAGCTGGCCTGGCAGTGTCACAGTCAGTATTGTACAACAGACACTCCAGCTGTAGTCATATGTGAGCTGACCTTTGCTGGGGTTACTCAGGGGCCAGATCTGTGCTCTATGTCACTGCAGACAGAGCCAGCAGGGATGGCCATAGGTGCTGGACAGCAACATGTCAGTCCAGTAAGTTTTGTTGAGACCTGTTGTTTAACTTCCTATTTCCCATTATTGCATCACCTTCTGCATTCCATTGCATGCTTAATTGTTTGACATACCTGCTGTGGTGCTGCAGAATTTTCTGTTTCAGGGTAATGCAGATGTGTAGGTTTCTGTAGTCACAGTCTGACTTTATGTAGAAAGGTTCAGACTTGTTTTGCATAAGCAGCAGCTTGCCTTTTGTATGTAATGCTCATGACCAGGTGATGGCCTGTGCACCAATTGGTGTCTTCCACTTACTAATTCCATCCAGAACAGCTGTGTTGTCTTTCCAGTAGCCAATGGCATGACAACACAGTGCTATAATTAAGTCCTTCATGTGGACCTTGTCAGTTTTCCTTGCCTGTGGAAAGACATTATGGAGGTGTGGGAGCTACAGCTTCACAGAGGGTAGGTGAAAATACCTCTTAGAGCAAAAAAAGTGGTGAAAGCCCAACAAAATGGGGAAGAAAATGCCAGAATTAGGGACATATTGCAAGTATTGATGTTATACAGTTAGACATTTGCTAGATTAAAAGGGTTTGTCTGTACTTGCATTTTCTGTGTGATATGAAGTCCGACACTGATATGTATATGACATAACTCTCAGCTGTACAGATCTCCACAGAATGTCCAGAGGTTTGCCTGTTATGTTTGGTCTGTTCCTCAGACAATCTTTGTTTTTGGTAAATCACTAGGATAATCTGAGGATTGAAGTCACTAAATAATGACATTCATTTGCGTTTCAGACTTCAGGACATCAGCTGGGTATAACAACCCTGTGTTTCTTATGCTTAGTCAAATACTCTGCTTATGCTATGCTGATGAGGTCATAACAAGGTTGAAATATGCATATCCATAGCTAGTGGGGGTTGGCTTTATTGGCCTGAAATTATCCATTAAAATGACTTCAAATCTAAAAGTCATGGGCAATCAGAATTGCCATATAGCTGAAACACCTGATGTTCATAAGGGTCATTTGCATATATCCCATGTGCCTCTGTTACAGGAGGTTTGGGAGGTCACTCATTAGAAATTCCAGCTTGGCTAGAGTTTTAATTTATTTTTTTCTGATTGGTTTTTCAGTGTGACTTTCTAACTCTTTGTTTTAATTTTTTAGTTGGGATATTTTGCAGTCACCCTAATGATAATGGACATCAGCTGGGTATAACAACCCTGTGTTTCTTATGCTTAGTCAAACACTCTCCTTATGCTATGCTGATGAGGTCATAGCAAGGCTGAAATATGCATATCCATAGCTAGTGGGGTTTGGCTTTATTGGCCTGTAATTGTCCATTAAAACAACTTCAAATGGAAAAGTCATAGGCACTCAAAATCACCATATACCTGAAACACCTGATGTTCATAAGGGTTATTTGCATATATTCCCATGTGCCACTGTTATAGGAGGTTTGGGTGGTCACTCATTGGAAGTTCTAGTTTGGCTGGAGTTTTCATTTAGTTTTTTTTTCTGATTGTTTTTTCAGTGTGATCTTCTAACTCCTTGTTTTAATTTGTTAGTTGGGATATTTTGCAGTCACCCTAATGATAATGGACATCAGCTGGGTGTAACAACCCTGTGTTTCTTATGCTTAGTCAAACACTCTGCTTATGCTATGCTGATGAGGTCATAACAAGGCCAAAATATTCATATCCATAACTAGTGGGGTTTGGATTTATTGGCCTGAAATCGTCCATTAAAACAACTACAAATGTAAAAGTCATGGGCAATCAGAATTGCAATATAGCTGAAACACCTGATGTTCATAAGGGTCATCTGCATATATCCCATGTGCCTCTGTTACAGGAGGTTTGGGAGGTCACTCATTGGAAGTTCTAGCTTGGCTGGAGTTTTCATTTATTTTTTTCTGACTGGTTTTTCAGTGTGGCCTTCTAACTCTTTGTTTTAATTAGACTGTATATCCTTCAGAAATTGTATGCTAAAACAAACACTGTCACTCCAGCAACATTTTCAGTTTATAACACCATTATTTAAAATATGTCACGATTGTTGTGTCTCTGTCCCCAAGTATGTCAAGCTTTGTCGAAATTTCTTGCACTAAGAGATTCAGAGGTATAGTATATCATTATTTAGTGACTTCACTCCTGATATCATCCCAGTGATTTAGCAGAATCCCAGAAATGTTATGAGGAAGAGGCCATAAACATGGTCCTAAACTCTGGACATTCTGTGGAAATCTGTACAGTTGTGAGTCATATCTGTCCATTGCTAACAGATTGTCAAGATTGTGCAGCAGTGTAGTATGTAAATCTTTGTTGGTCTGAGTAGGGAGCGAGGCAGATCTGAGTGTCATAGATCATTTTTTTCTGACTGTTTTTGCTGCTACAGTTGCTGGTGGTCTATCAGCTGTATATGTTTGTAGGGGCAGACTGAGACATGTCCCTTAACACCTCAGGATTCCATGTACACTGTGACTTGGGGCAGTATATAAAGGAGTAGTGTGTGACTGGCAATCAGGATATGTTTGTTCAAACAGTCATTATACTGTACAGGTCAGCTGGCTTACTGGTATGTTGCTGTGACTGTGGTGCAAATGGTTGTGGGTAGACAATTTCTCACCGATGTCTGTTTTTCCCTATAGTTCCATCTCTGTAATGCATGATATATGTGCAAATGCATGAGCAATTCCCCAGAGCTGATTTGGTGTAGTGTTGTGTTGTTCTGACTGTAGTTCAGAAGGTGATGGGTGAACTGGTTGGCAGCACTCAGTGTTTTTTCCTTTATGTTACATAACTCTCAACTGTCCAGATTTTCATAGACTGTTCAGATGTGTGGCTCATATTTTTGGTCTGTTCCCCATAACTGTTGTGGATTTATGACAACTCACTGGGATGATGTGAGCATTGACGTCACTAAATAATGACAATTGTTATTGTTTCAGACCTGAAATCTATCAGAAAATATATGTTAAAACAAACTGTGATATTCTAGCAACTTTCTAAGCTTATAAAATCCATATTTAAAATATGTTCCTATTTTTTGGCCTTTGTCCCCCCACTTTGTCAGGCTTTGTCCAGATTTCTTGCACTAACAGGTTTATATATATATATATATATATATATATATATATATATATATATATATATATATATAGATAGATAGATATATATATAGATATAGATATATATCGATATATGTGTGTGTGTGTGTGTGTGTGTGTGTGTGTGTGTGTGTGTGTATGTATGTATATATATATATATATATATATATATATATATATATATATATATATATATATATATATATATATATAGTTATAGGTTCACTTTATAATCTCGAAATTCTGAAATACTGACTTTCGGAATATCGAGACTGTGGTGTACAGAGTCCTGGGTTCAAAACCTGCCAAAGCTGGTTACTTTGTTGCTGGGCAGAACAGAGGCTGATTGAGACAGAGTGATTAAAGCAGTTGTAAGCAGGTTTGCACAAAACTAAGTGATGCCAAGAGGCACTTAGTCCCCTTTGGCTTTGCTTAGCGCTGCTTATTCCCGCTTAAACCCATACTAATTTCAAAAAAAGAAAAGAAAAAAAGGATGATATGAAAGTGGTGAAATGGGCGCAAGCAGGGAGTAAAACATTACGAAAAGTAGCTAGGGATGTGCAGGATGGGTGTAGGAAAGAACCATAGCTCTACATTTCTTCTGCAGCAACAGCTGAGCGTGATATGGAAAATCTGGAATTTACAGCCTCACACCCCAGAGGGTGGGGTGTAGGCAACATACATTTGTAGAGTAATTTGAGGGTGACTTGATTTACATCACTGGACATGGGGGTGAAATGTAGAGCTATGTACAGGGTGATGATTTTTTGCAGGACATATGCCCTTTTTTTAAGGTGAGAGTGGGATGTTGGGGATGGGCTCTAGATATGTTTTGGGTGGTAGGTTTGGTAGGATGGGTTGCATTCGCAGACAGGCAAGACACACAAGACAGCAGACAGGGGTGGTATATGACACATGAGGGGAGTAAACAACTTAGATGGGGATGATGGTTGGGGATCAGGAGCCCATGAACCCCCAAATGGTTACAGTGGGACTGAGATCCCCATCCATGGGCAGTCACCACTGCACCTTCATGGCCATGAAAGTGGCTGTGGTGGGGACTGCACAACAGGAGCAGTCTGCCCCTCGAGGTGATCCAGTCTGCCCTCAATCTGGCTCAAGTGTACATCAAATTCTGTTCGGATGACATTGCGCACCATACCCCAGAAGTTCCTGCAGATGACCAGTTCCTGTCCGTGCCCATGCCCAGGGGAGAATGGGCCCCATCCCCTGAGGCTGTTCCACCTGAGGGAGTTGCAGGAGCATTGAAGGAGGCAGTTCCTGGTTGTCTCACAGACATGCTGGGGGCCAGTGCCACGGCCATATGAGGTGGGCCAGGTGGATCCACCAGGCTCAGCCTTCCCAAACATGCTATGGTGTTGATGTTTGACAAAATGTATTGGTTAGTCATGAACAAAACATTCCAAAATTAGTTATAACAGCATGCACATGTGTTCCAATTAACCCAGAACAGTGGAATTCACCTAATTGCACAACAAACAGAACGCATGCATATATGGAATAACAGTCAGAATTTTAACAGCATGCTAGTTAAATGCATGGCAACAGGCCACCAACAATGGTATTTGAACAAGGTATGTTAATATGTAAACAATTAAATATATGAACAATGATAGGACACGTCCCAACATTACATTTTTAGAACAACATACCCATAATATATGGATAATTATTGATGCACATAAGGGGTGGGGGTAGAGAAAAAAGTCCATTAACAACTGTATAGGCTTCTATTTTTCACTACAGTACTGTTCAGTACTCCACAGGTCTGCCCTCACTTTACATCTGCCTGTGGCTCATAGCTTCTGCAGCACATACATAACTGTTAAATTGTCAAGCTGGGATGGTATGGGGCAAAGTATGAGTACTCAGGGTACATGACTGGAGGCGACTTGAACATGTCAGAGTTACATATATGACTAACAAGGTGTACCCTGCACTCATATTGTGCGAGTATGCTACTGGCATTCTTCAACTAGAGTAATATCTGTGTCCAAAGTTATTGGCAACAATGATCACTAGCCATTACAGTATGACAGTTGATAGACATCTATTGGGAAGAATGCATGGTGTATTTACCTATCCTGCTGTCTTTTTCAGGCATGAGGTTGAACACTGGAACATTTGGATACAAAGTGTATTAGTATAGCCATCATACAGCTACTACAATCATTTCTTTACCTGTAAAACCTGTGGAGAAAATATCTGTTAACATTACTTGACTATGTGTACAAATATTCAGGATTATTTGTCTGCAAATATTCATACTTCTTAGTACTACTCCCTGGATTCAAACCATGGTCTGTTTGTGCAAAACCGAGCAACAGATGTATTTCTCAACACAGTGAGCTACTGGGGAACCACTGTTTCTTGTTTGATTGATTTATATCTACTCACTTGGTTAGACAGTCTGACCTTGTGATCTAAGTGGTGTGTCATTAAAGACTGTAGTGACAGTTGAACATACACGCCTGAGAGATAGTTATTGTACTGTGTATTAATCCTTTGAAAGCAGGTGTACACATGTAACCCATAGTAGATGTGAATATTGGATATCATCATATTTGCAGTCCCCACCTAATAACACTCTCATACTTGCCTGCATCAGCATACCCGCATTGAGGACTACATTGATCTGAAATGCAAAGGTTAACATAAGGCAATGCTGCAGGGGACTCACTGTAAGCCATTACACATTACTAATCACAGTTCAGATGTTAGTGCAGGACATATTTCATATTTAATTTATATCTTGTTTTACACATTCTATTTCTTCAACAACAAACTAGATTAAACACAACAGTTTGTGGTATAAATCTGCATGTGAGTAGCATGACACAGTGCTTTCTTAAAGTTGATACTCTACATTCAGTACTTGTTCATATCCTGTAGATCATTATTGATCTGACAAACTTTGTATTTATTCATTACAAATAGAACACACTATACCTACTGGCAGTAAACAATGTACTTCTTATTTATTACACTATATACTGTAAGATAAATCAGTACTCACAAGATTCTCGATGTAACCTTGCCAGTCTGTCAGCATGGGCCTCAAGGTTGCTAGCCCTCTCCTCTGTAGCTATTGTCAAAATAAGAAAATAATAAGCATACATGTCTATCACATACCCAGGCTAGAGTTTGGTATTGATATGGGTGAGATACATACTCACTACTGGGGCATCCTCATCTCGAGCTTCTTGGATCCATTGAGCCAACAGCACCCCCTTCCTATGCTTTAGGTTGGAATAATGATAAAGCACCTGCTCACCAGAACTGGCAAGATCATGTGCCAGATGGTCCCAGGCCTCTGTTTTGTACTGTGAGCCCTGGTACTGGCCCTGCAGCAGTCTGTGGTCATGGTCTTTCAGAAGATGCCCAGCAATGACCCTGGACTCCAAGATGGCCCAATACTGTGCCCGAAAGCATGCTCCCTCTCCAACACCAGACATAGTTCATGCAGAGATCAAACTACAACAGGTTCTAGGTGTATTCCCACCAGTGCAGTTTAAATAAGGCCATATTCCCACCCTTTGCCATCATTGGACCATTCTTGAAAAAAAAAAAATACTGAGCACAGCTCAGCAGTGCGCAAACCCGCTAAGCTGAGTTGAGCAGTGCTTAAAGTGGTAGATGCTGAGCAGTGCTTACTGGTGTACAAATCTGCTCAGCTGGGCTGAATACTGCTTAGAATAGGCTTCTAAGCAATACTGAAACTGGCTTAGCACAGCTGAGCACTACTAAGCAATGTTCAGCTTTCAGGTCAGAATCAGTTTTGAATTGGACATTAATTACTCATTACTGACATATTACTAAGTGTATATATTTTACTTTACATGACATCCCCTTATGTGCTTTAATGATATTACCTTGGGGTGTGACTGTACTGTATGGGACACTTGTGTTTACATGAGGGTTTCACACCATATATATACTGACACTTCAATTATGGACCAGCTACCCTACTGTGGTTAACAAATATCAATTACTACATCATTTATAAATAAAAAAGATTTTTTAACAATGCTTTCCCATGTAAAAATGAAGGACCTGTCTTGAATTACCACATAGGCAGCAATCTACTTAACACCGAATGCGTGATAAGAGACCTTGGGACCTAGGTTGACAGTAGTCTCTCCTTTGATAGTCACATCACCACAGTAGTCAGGATGTCCTTCTACATGGCACACCTCATCATGAAAGGGTTCTCATCCAGGAAAAAAGAGGTCATTGTTCCCCTCTACTCATCACTCATTAGACCCATTATAGAGTACAATGCCCCTTTTGGAATGTACCTTACAAGACACCTGCAGCAGCTGGAAAGGCCACAGAAGTATCTCACAAAGAGGATTACTGGCCTCAAACAAATGCCCTATACTGACCGCCTCAAAAAACTCCAGCTTTACTCTGTAGCATATCGCCTACTCCAAGGTGATCTCTGCCTAACATATAAAGCTATGTCAAACCCAGAGCTGTTGGACATGCTACACCTAAAGAAATCCCAATCCCTCTGAGCTACACGCTCTAGGGACCTAAACCATGTCACCACAATAAACAGGACACACTGGAGGGATAGATTCCTGTCCCAGAGACTTGCTATACTCTGGAACAAGCTACCCATCTATGTCAAGCAAAGTTCTTCATTAGCACTCTTCAAGAAAAATTTTGATGAGTGGATGGGAAATAGGAAATACACCCCGAGGATCACTTCTGTTTCTCTGCTGGACAGTGGCACAGGAAAATAACTTTCTTGGGTGGAGTAAGCTATGGAACCTTGCTGGCTAGGCCCTTGGGCCGATAGCCTAGTATCTACCTATGAACCTATAAACCTATGATACTTGAACTGTGAACTACTGTATATAAAGCTAGAACTCTAACCACTACACTATCTCACCAGTTTTGAATTTCAACTATACATTTGTATTTAGCTCCTATAAGATGTTTAAGCAATGCTGAGCAAAGCGCCGTGACTCGCAAACCTGCTCAGGTATGCTTAAACTTCACTTATAATGGGAAAAAAAATTAATACAACCACTTTAATTACATATATTAATATTAGTGCTGATTCATATTTGGTAGTACACTACCTGTCATTCTATCAACATTTTAAGTCTGTATGAACAATATTATTTAAATGTGCCCTATTTTGGGACCTTTATCCCATATTTATTGCATGGCTTTATCCAGATTTCTTGGTGGAGGAGGTTGAGGTGTGTGCATACCTCTCAACTGTCCAGATTATCGCAGACTGTCCAGATGTTTGGCTCATATTTTCGCTTTGTTCCATAATATTCATGTTTTTCTGCAAATCAGTGGGATGATCTCAGGAGTGAAGTCACTAAACAATAGCATACATTTGAGTTTCAGACTTCTAATCCTTCAGTAAATGCATGTTAATGCAAACCCTGTTTCGCAATCAACTTTATAAGTTTATGACAGCTGTCCTTCAAATATGTCCCTATTTCTGGAACTTTGCCCCCCCCCCCCATTTGGTTTCCCTTTGTCTGGAGTTTGGGCACTAGCAGGTTTACAAGTATGGCTGTGTGTCTGGGACACACTTGTACTGTAAAGTGCCGTACAACACTTTGACAATGCAGGGGATATATTACAGTTCTTGTCACACACCTCCTGCATTGCTTTCCATTTACACTCCAGCTTTCAATGTCTGCGGACACTGAGAGCATTGTAAAGTGCCTGTCACACATGTCCTGCATTGCTTCCCATTGACGATCATGCTTTCAGTGTCCGTAGACACTGTTTTACTGTTTTATTAGCTGCTTTCAGTGCCCACAGACACTGAAAACATTTAAAAAGTGCTGTATGGGACTTTGACAGTGCAGGGGTATGTTGGATCTGAGGACACTACTGCAACACACCTCCTGGGCTCATTCAGTGTTCGTGTCTGCAGAGCCATTCTCAGTAGTGCGCCTTCATTAATATGAATGGCGCACTGCTAAGAAGGCTATGTGGATGTGAACACCATTCACTCATGTAAGAATAACACTATTCCTACACGGAGTTTATTGAATCCTGGAGTTCATCTTAAAGCTTATGCAATGGCAGACTCAACTGCATTAACATTTGACCTCTGTCTACTTAAGTAAAGAGATATTAACTGCTGTTTTTATTATATTAATTTATATAGATATAATTGTCACATTTTGCTTTTGGTTAGAGATTCATTTTTTCCTTCAGTACCTTGACTGTGGATATTTTTGCAACTTTATATTAATCCTTCTGTAATGCCTGTGGAAGCACTGTGGAGTAAAGCAGGTACAAACTATGTGTATTACCCAAAAATATATTGTCTAATATTAAGAACATGTTGACATCATTCCCAGACATGTTTATGTGGGAATGGGACAAATATTTCCCATTGGAATCCACAGTGCCCTATTAATCCACATTTTTCTTTGATCATAAGAGTAAACCTTTAGACTAAATTTTTGATAAGTTGGATTATAAAAGTAATAACAACAGTGTCTGCTGTGGATTGTATACGCATGTTTAGGCCAAGCAAGTGATTTTGTTTAGGAACACCTAGCTTTAGTATAGCAGCAACAAAGGTTTTACATGACCATTGAGCAAGATTATGAGAATAAACTGTCAGATAAAAAGTAATGTTGTTTATTAATGTTCAGCAAAGTAAAAGTCAACACACATAGTTTGGACATTTCATTGTTGAAAGGAAGTGAAGGTGATATTATTTATATGCTGGAATTACCATGCTTGACAAAAAAATAATAGCTTTACTATTTTAATACAATGAAGCCCTGCAGCAACATAGAGTTGTTGGTACTTAGTGTTGACAGCAAGTTACAAAAGGACTAAGAGCGGAAGCCTTTAGTAGGCTTTATTACAAACCGCAAAATAAGAAGAGACATGAACGCAAAGCTAGTCACTTTTTTCACTGCCGTTTCTTAACAAAATCACAGATAAATGCTTTCATCTTCATCATTTTTAAGACTTCTTCAAATAATACTATGTATCAAGCAAGAAAAATATAAAAAATCACTCTAATCACAGAACCAAGTCACTCCCTTTCAGATAGTCGCTGATTAAAGAGATACACCCTATTTTAATATACAATTCCCACTGGATGTATTACAAACATGAACAACGTGTATTAAAACATGAAAAACTTATTTTGAAAATATTAATGATATCCATATGTTATTAAATCACTTTAATACAATCCTGAAATTCTGAAAATGCACGCACATAATTAACTTAATGCTTTTATCGCATATAAACCTTTAATTTCAAAAGACAGGTAATTAATGAAATTTCATTTAACTCAGGCAAGCTCCCCATATGTAATCTCAATGAACAGAATAATTATTTTTTTTTCTAAATATAAACTCCATGATCCTCCCCTCAGGTTCGGTTCTACCTTTTCTATTATGGTAAACTTAAGTTCATGATCTGGATGTTCATTAATATGCTTAAATAATGCATTTGTTGACTTGTTTTTTCTGATTTCATATATATGCTCATGGATCTAGGACATTTGCTTGACTGAGCAAATGATCAAAATCCAAATGGCTGGGCATACTTACGCAAAAGTGCTTTTCACCGAAGAAGCACTTTCGCGTAAGTATGACTGTTGCCGAGGCTGTTCTATGGTGCGGGTAAGGGAAATTTCCCTTTTCCCCAATTTAGTGCAGTCTCGGAGGAAGAATATTAAAGTAGGGGGGTGTGGGGGGCACAGCTCCCCTGCTAAAATGTAAATATAGTGTTTTTTTTATTTTGTCACACGCTTTAACCAAAGTGCTTTTTCGATAAAAGCATATGTAGCATGTCACAGATATATGGGCAAAGTAATAGACTCCCTTGTGTTTACAACATTGTGCTCCCATGCAGTTTCTCTGCTGACACGTTACTATCCATATAGATTCCAGACTGTCAGCACGGTGAAGATGCAAATTAGGTAAAACTCATTGGAACTGCTGAATCCCAAAAGAGAGTAACATTGTAGGAATGTTCACTTTGTGAAGGCACTTCCACAGTGTTTTTGTTTTCAATGGGTGTCAACACTGAGTGATGACATCAATGGTGTATGTGTTGGGTTACACTTTCAAAGTTGTACAGGTAGGTCTGTGGAGGGTGAAAGTACATGTAAGCTGTGCACAAATCACAGGTTGTGTGTCATCTTCAGAATTTTGTTGCAAAATATGTTTTTTTTCTGTCCATTTCAAATATTTTTTCTACATTTTTTATGTCCCCATTTGCACAATAGTGAGCGTAGCACACTCATGGAGGAATGAATGGCAACTTTTGTTGTGCTTGTCATGTAAATAGTCTTGTGGCACCACATGTATGTGTTGGGCTGGAGTGCATATGGTCCTGGATTTGAGTACATGGTGGGCAACCTTTCCTTTTTATACTCAATGTTTGTGTGACATCACATTAATGGAGGAAAGTAATTACACTTTTACCATACTTACTTTATTTATGCATAGCTGTGTGGGGGTGCAGGGAGGTTTGCTTAGCATACTGATGAGTAAGCAGCAGGTATGTGTAATAGAGGTTAATTACAGCATAAGCAGGTGAATTCCATTTTCATGAAGCAATCCAACATGGTGCAGCTGCAGCTATTCAACATCCTATAAAACGTCCATGTAACCTCCGTTCTTGTTTTTCCTAAATACTTCAATACCGTGGGAGTACACAAAAGGAAATTTCAACTCAATGTTAGGAACTGCAGCTTTTCTACATATTTATGTGTTAAAGTCTGGAGTCAGTGCTGCTGGTGCTGATGACAATAGGCTTAGGCCAAGAAGAAGAGTGTTCAGGTCCAGGGTAACTTATCAGATGCTACATGACCAGGAGATTGTAAAGTGCTACAGGCTGCACAGGACCATCTTACAGGAACTCTGTGAGCTCTGCCACTCTCAACTCAGAGCTAGAAACAATTGAGGAGAACCCATCCCAATGGAAACTAAGGTATGTGTAGGTATTAGAATATTAGCTACAATGTACTTTCCAAAGACCAACTTGGGATATGATGGGTCTGTCACAGGCATCAGCATCCAGGATTCTCCACCAATTCCTGGATGCTATGCTCATACATGCCAGTGAGAACATATGTTTTCCCCATAGTTCTGAGGACAGGGCTAGCAATATGCAACAGTTCTACTCTGTAGTGCACTACCATGAAGTACTGGTTGCCATAGATTGAACTCATGTACACATCAAGGCACCACCTGGTGAACAGGGTAGAATCTACATGAACCACAAGGGACACCACTCCATCAACTGCCAAGTCATGTGGAATGCCCAGGGAATAATCTTGAATATGTGTGCTGGCAAGCTTGGCAGCTATCATGACTCACATATCTAGCACTCATCACAGCTGTATCAGATGTTTGCTAGCGGGACATCCCACAGGGTCATTTAAAGGAGGATGCTGGCTATGCACTGGAACCGTGGATGATGGCACCCATACGTTGTGTACACACACCCATGGAAGAATGCCATAGAAATATCATAAAATATGTGTTTGGGCTGTTTAAGTCATGGCTCTCATGCTTAGATACATCTGGTGGAGCCCTGCAAGTATAATCCAGAAACATGCGCACAAGTCTTCACAGTATGTGCTATGCTGCACAATCTGATCTTGTGGAAACAACAGCAGCAGGATCACCTAGGGGAAGAGACACACATAGCCTCACCACAGCCACAGTTAGAGGAGGGCTAAGAGGGGGGACCACCAGCTGCTGTGCCTGCAGGCAGATGTAGGCATGTTCAGTATACCCTTGCTTTGGTTAAAAGACAATGCATAACACATTGACTGATAACCCAGGTGCCTAATACCTTTCTTCTACTCACACACATAGTAAAATTGATGCCAGGCAACTCACACAATCTGTACCTCCCCATATATTGGCTGTGTACTGCTTGCATCAGAGTCAGCCCTGAATTCAAAATGTGCTCACTGCTGCATTTACAAGATAAGTCTTGAACCTAGCATATAGTTTTTGAATAATATTATGGCATATCCTTATATTTATTAGTCTGGAAGAGTAATTAAGTAAATAGTGCTATAGATTTGTGCAAAAAAGTACTTTAACATGTGATAGCAGAGAGACCTTCAGATTACTCATATGTGTCCATTAGTAAGTAGTAGACCTCAAGTTTCAAAGATTCATGCAGTCCTACCTTTGAAGTATACTGATGCTCACTACATGGCCTTGTTTTTGCACCACACCTTTGTACTGGAAAATCTGTCAAGAGAGAAGTTAGACATTACTGATACACATTGCAGTTTCTGACTTCACAACCCTTCCTAAGATCAAACAATAGGCAGGAAGCAAAACAAGGAGAATAACAAGAGCATCATATCCTTTATTGTGCCACAGCAGTAACAGCTTTGCTTATCCACAAAAGAACAGCTTAGGCTTATTTGCAACATAACAGTACATCAGCTCCCCCCCCCCTCCACAGAGCAGTGTAGCCATGTTTGTGCTAAAGCATTCAGCAATGGTCCACCAAAAAGAACAGTATATGGCTGTTTGTGCCATCCAACCTGGTCTTCACTTGCTGGCAAATGCATATCATATAACTCCCAGTTAATATCCGCACACATTTTAAGGCCAAGGAAATACCTTATACACTTGAATGTCTCACAGTACTAGTCAGCTAACTGATGAAGTACCAAGAAACACAGACAAGTAAGACAAAGCTGTACATTTGCAAGCAGAACCCTAACAGGTTGTGTGATCAGTAAATGCACTATGTCCAAATATAATAAAGAGGATTAAAAGTACAAGTCACATATGAAGATTTCACAGCAGTGTACATTCTGGTGCAATTGTTTGTGTGAACAATGACTTCAGTTATTTTCAGCAAAGCTGATTGTGTGACAAACAGGGCTAAGGCATCCATCCAATTTTCTAAATCTGCAGTGGTGTGAGAGTTCAAATCCTGAACTATGCAGAAATATCTGGTGTGTAGTATCATTTTGTAGTGTGTATGCCATACCTAGCTCTTGCTCAGTTCACATATGTCTCCCTTTTCATTTGTTTCTCTACTTTTCTTTTTTTATTATTCCACTGTTTTCACAATATGCTGCATAGCACAAACACAAATAACTGCAATACTGGCTGTGCTTATGTGGCTTGTGTAAAGCACAGCATTGCTAAAACTGGACCACCTAGGAAGCAGACAGGTAGACACAGAAACCAGATACATTTAATAAACACTTTCAGCCATCTTGAAAACCCAGCGTGGTACTTAGATACCACAAACAGTCACACATTAAGAATGCAGCTCACGTTTGCACACTGCTTACCAATGTGCAAACAACTGTGTCTTGCATGTGCATACACTTAGTTAACCATAGCACAAATCTGCGGCCCAGTGCATACTTTTCAACTGTTTAGAGTTTTGTAGAATGTTCTGATTTTTGCATCATATTTTTGCTCAGCTTCTCATAAAAATGTGTTTTTCTGGCAAATAATTTGAAAATACTTGAGTACTGAAGAGTGAAAACAATGACAGACATTTGAATTTCAAAACTCCTACCCTTCAGAAAAGTCACATTAATGCAAAACATGTTATTCTATCAACTGTATAAGTTTGTAAGACCAGTATGTAAAAATGTGTCCCTACGTTTGGTCCTTTTTCAACCCAATATGTATGGCTTTGTGCATATTTCTTGCTATAAAAGGTTGAGAGGTATGGCCTGATTTCTTTGCATGTGTTGGCCACACACCCACAAGCATTACAACACTGGGGTCTCAGCTTATTTTTTTTCACACATATATCAGCCACATGATAAATCATAATTTATAATGTTGTGTGCTCCCTCATGGACAGTGCCAGTTGATGGTGCTCACAGCCTTGCTGTGCTAAACTCAAACATTCAAATATGCTTAATAAGGATACTTGTGTTGTTATAGAGCTAGGCTTCTAAGCAGCCTAGTGCTTTAAGGCTATTAGCCTCATATGATGCTATGAATCTGTGTGCCTCTGCAGGGCTCTCAAGGTGTTGTTCATCACATGGCCTGCTGATGTCATTTACTATAAGTTCATCTGCACTCATGTATAAGTCAAACTTGTTCCATGGCACGTGCATTAAGTTCTGTAATCTGTGCAGTTAGGTAGGAGTTCTATTCTCATTTCAGTTGAGTGTGTGTGTGTGTGTGTGTGTGTGTGTGTGTGTGTGTGTGTGTGTGTGTGTGTGTATGTGTCTAGTCAGCAGACTACATGTGCTATCCTACAGTTACTTCTATAATGGCATGGCTGGCCATTTTTTTATAGCTGCTCATTCCTACACATTAATTCCATACCTGTCTCCCAAGCTGTTTTCTCTCACAGGGCCTGCTGATGTCATGTAGTATAAGTTAACCTACGCATGTGTATGACTCAGATTTGTGCCACAGCTCATGCATTAATTTTAGTATTCTGTAATCCATCTATTTAGATAAGTGGGGGTTCTGAGCTCACTGCAGTCAACTAGATGTGTGAGTGAGCTGGAACTTGATATTGCAGAGAGCATTTTACACCAGCAGGTGGGACACATATATTGCCCTCAAGAGACACTGCTGATGTCATCAACTCTAAAGGGTTGTCTGACACACTGCAACTCAGTCTTATGCTGTGGCGCATGTGTTACATTCAGTGTTCTGAAGTCTGTGTACTTAGATAGGTAGGGGATCTATTCTCACTGCAGTTATCTCTGTGTGTGAGTGAGATGTAAGCTGATATTACAGAGAGCATTTTACACCAGCAGGTGGGACACTGTTATTCCCATATGCTCAACAGACAATGCTGATGTCATCTGCTGTGGCCTGGATGTCAAGCAGACATCACATCATGTGATTCATGACAGATTATAGTGGCATGTGTTTTAATCTGTACACATACATCATGGCAAGGTTTATAGGCTCTCTGTTAGCTTGATGAGAAAGCCCTATGGAGTGTCCTGCAGATGCATGTTTCTAGTGTGTTGCATGCAGCAGAGAACATGATACTCTACTTTTCTGATGAAAGTATACTACAGTGTTGTCATGCAGTCCAGAAATCTGAATGTGATGGCCTGACTTTGATGTGCACCATACATTCATACTGGATAATCATTAAAGAGAATAGTTAGAAAGTAATGATACACATTGCAGTTGCTGACTTCATGACCCTTACAAGAGAATACATTATAAAGTAGTGAAATGACAATGATATCCACTGTACAACTTGGCAAGACAAATATAATTCACAGGTACAATTATCATTTAAACAACACAAATGTAGATATACTAAGCAATAATGTAGCTAAGCACCCTGTGCATCAGCATCAGACACAAAGCTTTAGTTTCCCTGAATCCAAAAGAGAGAAATCAGGGATATGGCACAGGTATTATTACTTGCACAGGGTGTTGTGGGGGGTGGGGGCAGAAAATCTAGGCTGAGAACAAATGTTGTTGAGTGTGTGTATGAGTAAGAATGGTGTAGCAGGCAGACTGAACCATGTAACTGTTATGTGTGGGTCTGTAGGGGGTCCTCCATGTGAAAAGGGGTGTGTGACAGTATGCATGAAGACAGTCAAGATCAGTGCTAGCTCTATGTCTTGGTATGTTGGACAGGTGTGAGCTGTACATGGTAGAGTTGTCAGTTCATCATTGTCACCCCTGACCATGTAACCTGGCTCTGTGAGGAGATGCTCTGGCACCTTCACACTCAAGGTCAGATGCAGTGCTACCACATGAATGTGACTCTGGTCTATTGGACATGCCCTCTTCATAGGAATGCCCAGGACCATGATTCCATGGCCTGCCATACTTGGGTGTGGACAGCACACTTCCTGATGGAGCAGGTGAAGTCCTGCCACTAAGGGAGTGTGATCAGGCATGCCAACATTGGCTCGAAGCAGATGGTGTGGCTGACCTATGCTCACACTGGCAACATCCCCCTCCCTGCATATGTGTCATCATGTCATCACAGACCTTGCATGGTCCATGATATAAACCCTCAATTGACTGGGTAGACATAGGCCTACTCTCTGTGTCTGGAGAAAATGAAGAGAGTCACTGGATGTCAACCTCTGTGCCAAATTCAACCTCTGCACCCCCCAACTATGCCTCAGTTTGGCCACCATGATAATCAATGTCTGTTGAGACACTTACATCAGGTGTCAGAGTACCCACACTCCCACTGCCATGCTTATCTGTGATAAAAAAGGAGAACACTGGAATACATTAGTACCTGCACTACTATGCTGCAATAATTGTTTATTTAACATTTGTTTACTGGGAAAGTCCGACTTGGAACAAAGCCAATTTTCAGTGGACACCCAGGGAGAAATGCTCCAGATGTATGTCTTTATAAATGTGGGTGGAAACCGAAGCACCTGGAGGAAAGCCACATTAACACAGGGAGGACATGCAGACGCCACACAGAAGGCACACAAGCCAATAATCGAACTGGAGAACCTCTTGCTGTGAGGTGACAATGCTACCCTTGCACCACTACACCACCCATGCTAAAAACAAAAGTACACTGCTGTGACTATTACAGACAGTATAGCAATACATACAACAGGATTGAGAGGACACATTATGAGATATCTTCAAATTTATCTGCCGTACTGACATAAATGCATTAGGCTTGCCATCTGCAGATGGCCTGCATCTCTGTATTTCTGATGGTCCTGAAATAAGTAAAGCAAGAAGTAATGGCAACACCATTACATTTAACAGTAAAACAGGGGTAATACATTTATACCGCTATATCTGCAGTACCTCAAGTGTCAACAAGAACATGGCTGACAACTTCAAATTAAAGCTTATAACTGTAGCAATCCTAAATCCACTCACCAAACAAACAACTGACACAGACATGTACAGTATTGAAATTATTGTACTATGCCACGGTATTCTAATTACCATCTAACAAAACATACCTGGAAGCTCCTCTTGGAATGCAGGCATTGCACCCACATCCACAGCATGCTGTACCATGGATTGCTGGGAGCTGTCATGGGTGGTGATGTTTACCAGGAATTTCTCAGTGGCAGAGAGAGGAGGTTCTGCAGCAGGCCTATCACCTGTGACTTAACAATCATGTGCTACTGCAGCTACATGCCAACATGCAGCAGTTACTGCTTCTGTGGCTTTGTGATGCCCCTGCTCATATGTGTGACTGTGTCACCCAACAGTGTTAATGTTGGCCTCTAATTCACCTCAGAGGGCTGTGCATTCAGCCATGGGGGCCTATGATGAGCAGACATGTTATGTTTTACAAGACAAAAGAATGATAATACATATGAGGATCACATAACTACAAATAAAATGTTTACAGATAAAGCAAATAAAGACTGTCAGTATTACCCCTGGATAACCATGAATGAGTCTGTATATATATATATATATATATATATATATATATATATATATATATATATATATATATATATATATATATATATATATATATATATATATATATATATATATATATATATATATATATATATATATATATATATAAAATAATAATAATAATAATAATAATAATAACAAAACATGACACTGCCAGCCCAGCTATCTGAAGTTTTATAAAAAATTCTATGTCATTTGTGAATATTTATATGATTTATACAGAACTGTATGTTATGTACTGAGCTTCAAGAATGTTACTCTGCTGGAACATAGAAGATTAACTTACAAAACTTCAAGAAAATAAGTTAAAATTAAGTGCTTTACGATGTGCTATAAAAGTTAGTTTAATTGCAGCAAGAAGACAGGATGTTTAGAGCTAGAAGTTTTTTCTATTGTCTTGGAGGCAAGTATTTACTATGTTTAAAATGTAAAGTGTTTTATTTCTATATGACTTCTTGGCAGCTGTACTTTTGAGAGATATGTACTTGTCACATGGAGATGTTAAAATTCTGCTAGTATCTGTTAGCCTGGTAACTAAAGGCAGGTGACAGAGAGTGTTGTCATCCAAACTGACCCAGCAGTAATGTTTGACAGTAATTTAAGTACTCTCTCAAAGAGAGCCTATGTGCATTATGTATCTTGTCTTGGACCAAACAAGAACATCCACTCATAATCTGCACTTGCCTTGCTAATAGTAAGTAACTAGGGAAAGTAATTTTTTTTAAACATAGGAATATAGTAAAGATAAGTTTAGATGTTTCTGTATTTATTTAAGAGTATTCTGCAATGTTGTTTTAAAATATTTCCTGTGATTCTGAACTCTGTAGTTACTGTGTTGATTATTTTGTTGTTCATTTATTATTTATTATTAAATATATTTAAACCTATCTTTGTGGCTGATACTTATGAGACATATTTAAGCTCTTAGAGTACTTGCATATGTATTTGGTGACACTGTACAGGCCACTCCTAAATAGCCCTGCTCTTGTTCACACTTACCATTAGGATAATAGTAACATTGCACAGTAGGATTGTTCACCCTTTGTAAGGGCCTTAAGTAGCTGATAAAGATGGTCTGGTGGCAGTGATAACTACCTTATAGTCTGGGCAGAAGGAAGCATAGCTAGTAAACCTGTGCCAGCCTTCCCCAGGAGTGTCTGTGTTTATATGTAAATCAAATCTCAAATTGGCTGTATGTCAGTTACTCAGGCAGGGACACAAAGCACTGGTTGGACAGAGAGGGTGCTGGAGGTCTTGGCTTGACCCTTCAGCTGAGATCTTAACCCTATAGCTGTGCCAGTGGGACATCTTATTGGGGATCTCAAGAAAGAGGTGAAACCAGCCCCCAGACTGACTGTGATCTCTGTGCTCTTAAGGGAAATTGTACTTTACTGTGCATGTACGTGTCATCCTCCCATTGTGTACATCAATCACTGTTGTTAGTGGTGAGGACTGAGGCTCCTTGATTACTGGGCCAGTGCATGGGCATCACACAAAACAAGGAGAGTAACAAAGGAATATCCTTGTTTGTGCCTTAACAGTAAGTAAAATATGCTTACCCATCCAAAATAACAGTCCAGTCTAGTAACATCTCTAGCACTAACTCATCTTTGCCCCCCCCAAAAAAAAGCAGAATGAAAGGCTAATGTCCCATTGTCCTAACAAAGCATCTTTGAAATGGTAAAAGTGCTATCAATGGAACTGTTCATGTAGCATGTTTACATATTTATAACACAGAAATCCCTTTTCAGGTATTCTCAGTGCTGTGTACCTCTGAAAAGACTTGACAACCAAGGCCATGCCATCATTACACTTCTAAGTAATGCATACAGATTAACATGTGAAAGCCATTACTTCACATTTATTCTAGTATTATAAACCTTTATATACACTATGTACAATTGACCTGAATGAAAGAGGGAAAAAATTAATAAAATATATGAAATTAGTAAAAATTTATAATATTCAATTAATAAAGTATAAAGTTACACTTTAGTTATTTAGGGTTAATGTTTAATGTCTCAATAAGAGTTAACATATTTTCTGAGGATTGTTTGTCCATGTTTTAGGTTAAATTCTTAATTCCTTCACCTTGATTTCTAATGTCGCTGTGTCTTCCATCAGTCTCAAGAATTCTTCCAGAGTAGGCTCTTGTGAAGGCTTCCACTTTCTAGTTATACATTCCTTGCCACAGCTAGTATGGACCAAAGTAGGTATAGATTTTTTTTTATTCATTCCAATAGTATCATTAGCATTTAAGAGGACTAAAGATTTGGTTAAAATAAAGGTATCTGTGAATATAGCTTGGAGAAAAATAGTAATTTCTTCCCAGATTTTTTTTTATATTAACACAATCAAAAAATATATGAGACCAATCCGCTTTACAGTTTAAAGAACATCTCCAACAAATGGATTTATCAAGTGAATTAAATTTGGCTAGTTTATCAGGTGTAATACATGTCCTGTGAATATATTTCCATGTAAATATTTTCCATACTTGTAAATAAAATGTTAAGTTAACAGAAGATAAAAGATTTGTTTTACTTTCAATTGATAGATTAGTGTGACATCCTTTTGCTATGAAATTCCAATATCTTGCATTAGGGTTAGTTTTATATGTTATCAATGTTTTGTATAATTTTGAAATTAGATTCATCCAATTATAATTGTCATAAATAACTTCAGATATCAGACGTATCGCATTTGGACTAGTATTATAAGGATAATTAATAATTTTACTATTAACATCCTTAACATATGATAATATGCTTTGTAGTATCAACGAATCTGCTGATGGGATGTCATATTTATTCTGAATTTGTTGAATGTTTAATACTACTTGCTACTCTATACAATGTTGCCAAGTGAAGTTTTTCCCCTCCCATCTAGTTAAGATAACATTATTAATTTTATTGAAGAAATTCTTTGTAGAGCTAAAGGGTATTATCAAGTTTAGCCAAATGTTAATATCCGTGTTAGTATATATAAATCTTCTGAATAAATTGTAAATATTATTTATATAATTTAAGTTTGTTGGTTTTGTTATATTGTATTGAATATTAACAGTCAATATGTGCCACGTCCTATTATGTTGTTCACTTAATATACAATTTTTAATTATTTTATTTTCATTTAGAAAAATAATAGTGTGCAATGTTTTCCATGTTGAAGAATAATTATTGATAGTTCTTAATATGGGAAGCTTTTATGTATGATTCTAGATCAGGAAGTTTAATTCCACCCATTTCCCAAGATCTAATATCATGTGCATAGGCTATTCTATTTCTTTTTGGATACCAAAGAAAGTTTAATAGAATTTTATTTATTTATTTCAAGATTTTCTTGTTAGGTACTATAGGAATAGCTTGTGTGATGTAATTAATTTTTGGAAGTATTGTGATTCTTATTATTTGTAATCTGTCTTCAAATTTCAAGAACATTTTATTACAGCATACTATTATCATTTGTATTTTATTAATTATGTTGCTATAGTTTGTGACTAACGTAGATTCCAGATTTTCACATAGTGTTATTCCTAAATATTTTATTATGGGAACACGTTTTCCTATCACACAATTTGAAGTTAAGGTAAATTCTCTCTTTTTATTCAAATGTATATAATTAGATTTTCCCTTGTTGAATCTAAGGCCGGAAATATGATAAAACCTTCCCACTATTTCACCTAGTTTTGGTACTGATTTCTCCGAGACAGATAACTTGAGTAAAACATCATCAGCAAATAACATCATTTTTGAATTGAGTTGACCATATGCATCTATGCCTGATATATTAGAGTTGTGCCAAACTAATGAGGCAAATAATTCAATTCCTAAGGCAAACAGTATGGGAGACGTCGGACATCCCTGCTTTGTACCTTTGGTTATTTCAATAGCCTTAGAGGTAAATGGCCCAAGTTTTACATAAGCCAAATTGTTTTTATAAATATTCTTTATTAGCGTAATAAAACTAATAGGAAATTCAAACAATTCTAAATCCTTAAAAATAAAATCCCAGCTCAACGAATCAAAGGCTTTTTCTATAACCAAAGCTACTATTAGAGCTTCTTGTTTGTTTCTGTTTAGAAAATCTATGAGTGTTAGAATTCTTTGTATATTGTCATGTGTGTGTCTTTTATAAATGAATCCTGTTTGATCCTCATTTATTATGTGTGTCAATGATTTTGTTAATTCTACTAAATAATATTGACATGAAGATTTTATAATCATTGTTAAGTAGAGATATTGGCCTATAAGATTTACACTGTAAAGGTTCTTTGTTTTCTTTTATAATGGGTGTAATTAAGGAGTATCTCCATGAAATTGGAGTTGTGTTTTGTGCTAGAATTTCATTTAATGTTTTGTGAAACAATGATATTACTGAAGATGGAAATATCTTATACAATTCATTAATTTTTCCATCAATTCCCTGTTTTTATTACTTTTACTTTCTTTGATTTTTTTGAGTAATTTCTTTTAGAGATGTTTGTTTTTGAAAGTGTAACTTTAGCTTTTCTGGTATCGCCTTTACCTTTACTAATTTCAGGTCTAAGTTTGATGTATTAGTTATATGTGAAGTATCATTATAATGGTCAGAGAAATGATGTTTAAATACATCTAGTATATCATTTATATCTGAAACCTTTTTGTTTTTTTTCCTTCCTTCATGTATAATACTTGTAATATTATTTTCAATCAAATGTTTTCTTTTAATCTTATTGCTAAATTATGCATATGTTTGGGTGATACTGCATAGGAACTAAGTTTTAAACTTTCTACAGCTATATTAGTTTTGTGAGTTAGGATTTCATTATATCTTTTGTTTTAAGTCTTCCAATGCTTTTTTATGATTATTTTGTGTGTAAGTAGATGAATTAATAGTGAGATCTGTAATTTGTTTTTGGATGTTACATAATTCTGATTGCCACTCTTTTAGCTTGTTTTTATACCATGAAAGAAATTTTCCATTTAGATAGGATTTCAAGGTATCCCAGAGCTTAATTACATTTATTTCAGTAGTGTAGTTTATATCTAAAAAGAATTGTACTTCTGAATCTAACCAAGGTTTAAATTGTTTTAATTTTGGAATGTAAGCTGGAATTCTTAATATAAAAATGAATTTCTTATAATCTGTATGTATTTTGAGAATTAATGAATTATGGTCTAAAAAGGGACAGGGGATTATGGAAAATTTTATTATTTTTGAATTTAGTTTTTGAGATATGAAGATTTTATCAATTCTTGTATGTGTCCCAAATCTGTGGTCTTGGTGTGAAAATAATAATGACTTGCTCTCCTTATAACTAAATGTATCAATTAGATTTAAACTTTATTCCCATTTCTTGAGTAGCTTCTCTATAGAACTTACATGTAAATTTCTTTTACTTGTGGTCTCTGATTTATCCAATATACAAATACAGAAGGAAGGCGGAGCCTAGATGGCAAACAGATAAGCAGAATTTCTAGAGCTCCACAAAACAGTACTAGAAAACAGGGAAAATTTATTTTCATTAACCAGAAATAGAAAAAAAAAATATTAGGGAACTTAAGAACTACAAGTCTGCCAAATTTCAATAAATATTATTGAGTTTCTCCTGTCAAAATATTCTGGAGAACAACCCAGTTGTTTGGTAATGGCCAGTTTAAAGAATTCTCACTCAGAAACCACTCTGAAGAAGGAGATATAACTGATGTCTTCCACATTAGATGAACTGTCATTGAAAATGGATAGATTCACTGATAACTTGGAAAGTCTCAAGGGAAACTGCCAAAAGCAAACATATGTACTAAAAGAAATACTGCAGCAACAACAAAGTAAATTACTTGATATGGAGACATCGCTAAATTACATAGATGGAAGACTGAAAGAAGAGGAAAATCAGACAGAATTCTTACTTCACCAAAATAACTGGCTACTTAATTAAGTGGATGATTTAGAGAATAGGGAGCGGAGAACTAATATAAGAATATTTGGCCTTCCAGAAAAAACTGATGGAGAAGACATCATCACCTTTTTTGAATTCCTGGCTTCTTGAAGTGCTTGATTTCAAAGAGGGATTATCAAATGGAATAGAAAGATCTCACAGAGGCATATCCTCTTCACCTAATGCACCACCAAGATCAATTGTGGTAAAGTTCCTGTCCTTCTTGGATAAAGAGCTCATTTTAGAAACAGCCTGGAGAAAAAGTCTCATAACATATAAACATAGTCATATCAGATTTGACAATGATTGTTCTGCAAAAGTGTTAGAAACAAGGAAAAAAAACTTGGCCATTAGTGAAACTTCTCAAACAAAGTAAAATAAAAGTGCAGATGGTATATCCTGCTAGAATCAGAATTTTCTATTCAAATGACTTGAGAACCTTTAACAACATTGAAGAAGCTTCTACCTTCATCAAGAATAATAATATCGCAATTCCTGAAGAAATGGACTGGACTGTTTCTACCAAGTTGAAAAGATCTCCAGAAATAATACTTGGTCTGATGTAAGGAAAAAGAAACAAAGAACTGATTCTAAAACTACACAGTCTTCCAAATCTCTCAAAGAATCAACAAAGATATAGACTACTGGACTTTACTTCAAAATGTATGTATTCTATCTGTTATATTGCCTATTATACTCTGATACATTTATACTTTTTCTTAAACTTACACTTTATGCAACATACTCATTACAAGTCTAGTAGTTGTGTCTGATAATGCTAAATGGTTTTATAACTTAGAGTGACTTCTAAAAATATAGCTACATCTCATTCATAGGCAGTGAGGAAAACAAGATTCAAATGTTATCTTTCACTTTAATATAATTAGTTATATGTAAAGGAAGAACAGACAACATATACACAAATGTTTTTTCTAATCTCCCTTTTTATTAATAGTATATTTAGTTAACTTCATTGTTGCATAATAGGAATTGAAATTTGTAATCATAGTTTCTGTTGCTTACTGCCTTCACTACACTTCAAATTCCCATTTTAAAAGTAACATAGATATCCATATTTTTAAATACGGAAAAAACAGTTAGAGTCACTATGGGTTCTGACAATGCTGTTATTTGAAATATTCTCGTGCACTAGTTAGAGCTTCCCTTTCAAAAAAAAAAAACAACAACAAAAAAAATAAATAAATAAATAAAAAACTTTAAAAGTCTTATCTTGCACATTCCTGATTCAAATAATCCCATTTAGAACATGTCACTTTGTAGATACTGCGAGTTCTTCACATTCAATTAAAAGGGGAAAGAAGAGTGAAGTCAAAGCACAGTATTTCATGTAGAAGCACAATATCCCACTGTAATTGAATCATTGTCTGTATGTCTTGTACATTGTCTCTTTGGAGCTTTTCTCCCCGGGCCTCCACTGAAAATGGACATGTATCCAGTTGGACTATCCCAGTTAGCAAATGTAAAATAAATAAATAAATAAATAAAACTCTGTAAGATAAGTGCACACATAAGTGATGTGTTGTCTGCATATTGTATGACAGTAGCAAGTTGGGTTGCTGAATTTAGGCTGTTGGCAAATATAATAAAGTGGAAGGGTCTAAGTATGGACCCTTGGGTACTCCAATGGATACTGGAAGTAGAGGAGAAAGATTGTTATGCATTTGGTAGACTGTGTACAGTTTGATAGGTAGCTACGAAACCAGGCAAGAGATGATGAACTGAGATTGTAAGTGGAAAGTTTATTAAGTAGGAGTTGGTGAGAAACAGTGTTGAATGCTTTTGACATATCCAGAAAAATAGCTGAGACTAGTAGTCCCTTATTTTTGAGGTGATGAATAGAGTCAGTAATAGCTATTAAGGCTGTGTTAGTACTATGTTTAGGTATGAATCCATGCTGAGTGTGGGATAGAAGGTTGTTAGTGGTTAGGTGATGTATGAGCTGTTGGTGAATACATTTTTCTACAAATTTAGCTATGGGTGGGAGGATGGCAATGGGACGGTATTTGGAGATATCTGTAGATGGGATGCCTTTGTGGAGTGGAATGCTGTGACAGATTTTCCAGAGGTGAGGTACATACTGTTCAGAGATAGAGTGATTGATAAGGATAGAGATAGGATAGGGGATGGATGGGGCTCCTAGTTTTAAGAATTCATTGGGCAGTTGGTCGGCTGCAAGGCAGCAGGGTTTTAGTTTGGATAGGGGCTTTTTTATGTAAGAAGTTTGAACAGGTTTAAATGAGAAATGGTTAGTAGTTATAGTGGTGGGGGTGCGGTCTGACAGTGGAAGATTTTGGTGGTTTTCCAGGAGGGAGGTGATAGAGTTAATGAAGTGGGAGTTGAATTGAGATACTAAGGATTCTGTGGTGTTGGATGCGGAAGGGTGGATATGGGGGATTTAGCAGGCTGTAAGAGGTCGTTTAAAGTTTGCCAGAGC
Organism: Protopterus annectens; assembly: GCF_019279795.1. Taxonomy (NCBI): domain Eukaryota; kingdom Metazoa; phylum Chordata; order Ceratodontiformes; family Protopteridae; genus Protopterus; species Protopterus annectens. Next base: position 1,520,851,700 of record NC_056728.1, read on the forward strand.
TTTTGTGGGTTGTGTTTGAACTTTTGCAAACTGTGTTGGAAGTAGTATTTTTTGTCATTATTTATTTTTTTTTTTAGTTTTATTTCTTAATTGCTGATAAGAGATGAGATTGTCTTTGTTTTTGGTGGATTGGTATAGTGCCCTAGCTATATCCCTTTTCTTGATCAGTAGTTTAGTATCATTGGAAAGCCAAGGTAGTTGTTTGGATTTAGTGCGTATTTTTCTGGTGGGTGCCAGATTGTTTAGTAAGTTAAGAAATTTGCTGTTAAAGTATTCTACTGCAAGGTCTAGGTTTATGCTTTTCAGTGGAGACCAATCACAACATTGTAGTTATAGACTGAATTCATCAGGAGAGAAGTTTTTCTTGCAACAGATATATTTGAACCTCTCAGCTGTATGTTTTTTGGAGAATGTTCAGATTGTTGCCTTATCATTTTGGCTTGTTTCTCATAAATTGTGTTTGGCAAATCTTAGCCAAAGCATTGAGGAGTGCAGTCAGAAAATAACATTTGTGTAATATACTTCATACCTTTCAGAACATCTGTGCTAATGCAAAGCTTGTTATTGCATTACTTTTCTAGGTTTGTAGAAGAATATGTAAAATGTGTTGTTATTTTTGCACTTTTGTACCCCTATTATTTATTTCTTGAACCACATTTTTGGATATAAGAGGTTGTGAAGTATGAGCTTAGTTGGTATGTAATGCAGTAATCACTAAAACCACAGAAGCTGGCTGAAGAGGTAACACTTTAATAGTTAAAATGAAACAAAAACTATGTATCAAAATATGAACGGTTTCACACTAGTAACAGTGCTTCTTCAGATCTAAAATTCATGAGACCAATAGGTATATATACAAATTATATAACCAATCAATATTTTAATGATTTTAATTTAGAAACAGGTTTTAAAGGTGCAAAGTTATTTAACCTGTTTTCCTTATGCGCAGCAAGTTTGAGAATCCATTTTGTCTGTAACCACTCTGTCTGAACTTAAAGATCTCCCCTGCTATCTGTGACAAGGAACTTCTCAATAACCACAAATTTAAAACTGTGTCCTGCCCCTTCCTTAAAAACATGCTTTGCTAAAGCATTTTTCATGAATTGCCTATTAATATTGTAAACGTGTTCTCTGATTTGGTCACTAAGGAATCTGTTAGTTTTTCCCACATAGTAACAACTACAGGTTTGACAGCTAGCAAGATATACTAAATTCTATGTATACAATTAGCAGATAAGTTAAACTCAAAAACCCTATGGGAAATTGGATGCACAGATAAACCATCAGAGCTAATATATCTACAAACATTGCATCCATTACAGGGAAAAGTGCCTTTCTTCTTACTTAAAATGTAATGGAAAATGTAATTAGTGGAACTAAAGCCTACATATGGACAACATATTTACACATCAAGGATTGCTGGCTGAAATATGTACTACACTGTGCATCTGTTATAAAATGAGTATTCAGAAATGTTATAAAATGTTTGTTTATAGTTTGTAGTGTTAAAAGTAAAGGTAACATAATGGAGTGAAATAATTGTATCACTGCTTTGTATGTCACTTATGATCTTGCTAAAGTTCTCACATTTTTTTCTTTCTCCCCACCACTTATGTTCTTTATTTTTGTCCCTGTTTGTCCACAGCACAGCGGTATAGGACTGTCCCAGTGGAGCCACCTGCTCCTACTCCACCGACTATGACACCAAATCCTAGCACATCAGGGACACAACATGGTAGCACCCCCTCTGCTACCCAAACACTACCTGGGCCCTCAGGTAGTTCTGCCATGCAGTGTATGCCAGTGGTTCACTCCATGAGCAGTGAGGTTGTGATTTTATCACCCAGGATGAACTGCCAGGGTTGGTGCATAGGATTGTGTGCCATACAGTTGGTATATACCTACGCTGGGTGAAGACACTGATCTCCATCATTGTTCTGAATAACACAAAGAGTCACAGATGTCATACACTGTAGCCACCAATGCAGTAAGGTGCAGTGATGACAGTCCACTGGGTGAGGACTCAATACTCAATGTCTCCAAACTTGATACCCATGGGCTCGTGATGTCCTAACTCTCTTCCCAGCCATGGTGCTCACCACCATCTTGCATCCTTCACCATCCCTGTGTCTCATCTTGTGTGTTCTATCTCATCCTGTATATCCTGTCTGTCTGCCATTGCTTTCTCACCTACTCACCTTACCATAACATATATCTACGTCCCTATCCCAACATTCCTCTGTCTCTTTCTCTCTCTCTCTGCCAAAAAGAAAAAAGGGTACCTGGCGTAAAAAAAAAAAAAAAAAGAATATTGTCCCATACATAGCTCTCCATTTCACACGTGTCTTAAAGACATCCTTGATTTGGTCTAATTGGCTATACAATATGATTGTGTTGTGGTCACTTTTCTCTCTCTGGAGGTGACAGTCCAAATTCAGCTAATATTCTTCATATATTATCGTGCTTTGCTGTTAAATAAATTTATAGCTATGGTTCTTTCCTACACCCTTCCTGCCATTCCTACCTTCCTTACACTTTGTTCCCCCCACCGCATGCTTCCCATTTCACCACTTTCCTGTCTTCCCCATTTCTTTTCTTTAGAGAATCTGTGTGCAATGGTGTGAGATGGTGCACATCTCACAAAAATAAGCGGCTACAGCAAAAGCAATTAGAGATATATAAACCTGTATTTGAAACCAATACCATGTTCCACAAAATGATGACACAGATTCAAAAGTATCCCAATTTATCATTTTTATTTACAATTAAAAGTATGCAAAACTGTCACCTACATCTGCATTTGAACCCAGTACAATCAACCAAAACAAGGTTGAATCAATGCATTAACAGATGGCACTACAGAGTCAGTTGAGAAGCAAGTCTATTTTGCACACTGAATAGAAAATTGCAGATTCACTGCTATTGCATACACCTGCTACTTAAAAAATGAATCTTTGGCTGTAGGTAGTAACTGACTTCAGGCAGTGATAAGTTCCTTTTCTGGGCCATATAGAACTGGTTCCAGATAGAGCAGTAGCTAATACTATGCACTACTATTCTCATTGATGTTATTTATTAACTCATTACATCCGAGTGACGCCTCCAGGTGCATCTGCAGTTACCTCCTACTGCTCCTCTAGGTGTCAGATATTACTTGTTCATATTTGCATTAATAATTCCAAACCATGCTACATACAAGGTATCCTGATATTTTATCTTGAAGCATACATGATGGCAAACACAGTTGTACAGATATTTGATCTATGTGAGTGAGTATTTGTTAGAATTGTAAGGTGATAACATCATTTTTTAAAGGCTCAAGCCACACCCACTGGGAGTTAAAGATACACACTCAAAAGAGCTGTTTTTATTTGCCTTGCTTAGTGAGGCTGTACGGTGCACAGCATGGCACACATATGCTTTATAAAAATACATGGGGATTGCGCACCAAGGCTTTACAGAACATTAATATCTATCATGCAATGATGCTTCATACATAGTTAATGTTGAAAATATGTCACTGGCAATATAAGGAGCAAGCACTGGGGAGTATAAAGGGAAAATATATAGATAAAATGTAACAGTTAATACTGATTGTATAAAATACACCTGCTAAAGCACTGACGGGTTAATGTATTATTGTTGGGGGCAGATGGTACTTGGTTCAAAATTGAGTGTAGGCATTAATTTTATGTATTTATGTAAGTGTGTATGATAACTTTGCATACATCTACTGCTTCTACTGCCTTTTACTGTTGCTTAGCGATGCTGAGCCCCATGCACTATCACTCAGTGATTCTTTAAAGAAAAGAAATGGAGAGGATAGGAAAGTGGTAAAATGGGGAGCAAGCAGTGGGAAAACAAAGTGAAAGGAGGGCAGGAATGTGCAGGAAAGGTATAGAAAAGAACTATAGCTATCCATTTCTTCAACAGTAAAAACTGATCAGATGTATACAATAGTAGCTGAATTTGGGCTGTCACCCCAGAGATAAAGAGACAAAGGTGACAACAACTTAATCATGTTGTATAGCCAACTGGACCGAATCAAATGTGTCAAGTAGACGCATGTGTGAAATGGAAGCTATGTATGGGATGTTTCTTTTTTTTTTTGGTTGAGAGACGAATGTTGTGGGAGAGACATAGGAATGTCTGGGGCAGGCAAGCTGGCCAGGTGAGGACGCAATTGTTGACAGACAGAATATACAAGACAAGATACAGGGATGGTGAAGGACACAAGAGGGGGTGAACACCATGGTTGGGTTGAGGGTGGGGAAATCAAGGTCTCATGGGTGTCAGGATAGGTAACAGTGAGAATTGAATCCTCACCAGTGGACTGTCACCACTGTGCTGACAACTGCAGTGCCTAATGTGTACATCTTCAGTAGGTACTCTGTACCAGGATGGAGAGTAGGAGCTCCACCTGGTGTAGGCATGGGTCTACTGTGTGGTGCACAATCCTGCAGACCATACCTGGCAACTCATGTCAGGTGATAAATGTACAACCTCAACCACTGCTCCCAGAGGGGACTGCATGCCTATCTTCTGGGGCAGAGCTTCCTGAGGGCCCAGGTAGTGCAGGGGTAGGAGATAGGGTGCTGCCAGGCTGCAGCACAGATATCTTGGGCATTGGTGCTATAGCTGGTGGAGTGAGAGTAGGAGGATCACGTGGGACCTGCCTACCCTGCTGTGCTGTAGTAAAAAAAAAAAACATTAAAATGCAATTATAAAATAAAAAAATAAATAAAACCAAAAAAAATGAAACTAAAAAATAGACAAAAAAAAGATGAGCAAATAAAAACAAAAAAATAAACCTAATAATAACAATAATAAAAACACATTTATATAACAACAAAGACAAACAAAATTATAATTAATAAATTAAAACCAAGAAATACAACATTTCACATAATAACAACAAAATGAAAACAAATTAAACAATAAAAGAGAAAAAGGGTAGGGTGAGAGAAAAAACAGGAACACTTTGCTAACTTCATAGTTGATATAAAAAAGCTTTTTACAATTATTTCACTCTGTTCTGTTACGTTTTACTTTTAACACTACCAACTTCTAAGAAATTTCTTTATTACTTTGAAGACTACCCAGTTACTAATGGATGGACACTGTAGTACTGATCAGATTGCAGCCACCAATCATTAATGTGTGCATATATTGTACATATGCATCCTTACACTTGACAGCAGGCCATTCATGCCAGAGGTATTGAGGTCTGAAAGTAACTTGCTATTATGATGAATAGCTAACAGTATTGTGCATATAATGATGAAAACATAACACTATTGTACACATTATTGTATATTTGGGAAGTGTATTCTTGGAACCCACAACAGCTGACTACTGTAATACTGTACTTTTCTTTTGGACTACAGACTAATGCATGCACACTTTCCTTTTGCATTTTATACATGCATGCTCACTGCTATTTGAGAATGTTAAATGGTTGCTTTGTGCTACAGAGTAAGGCATGCATACTTTCTTTTATAGTTGTGATATTCATGCTCTGTTACTGAATATAAAACTGTGAAATAACAAGTAATCTATCTTTAACTGTTAACGTTACAATAACAGTACTTTTTGCATGCATACATACCACATGCTTCTCTCATCCTTGCCAGGTGTGCTCCATGAGACCTCATATTCAAGGCCAATTCTTCATCAAGTGTAGAAAAAGAAAAACAAAACAGATTGCCATTATGAATACAAGTCTTGACTGTATTTATCTATAACTTTTACAATTGGTCAATGTACTTTATACTTACACATCTGTGGACTGTTCCCTGCTCTATATTCCCTGATTCAATGATCAAGGGAATCCTACTTCCTCCTACAGAGATCATCGCAGTGAGAATGGCATTGCTCACCAGTGTGGGGGATACCTGTCACACTGGTCAAAGCCCTAGCCAAACTAGCCCAGGCTTCAGACCTATACTGAGAACCTAAATAGTCCCTCTGTAAAAGGGATGGGCCATGCTCCTTAACTAGGAGCCCAACAAAGACCTTGGACACCTGAACACCCCAACATTGCACTCAGAAGTGCACACCCTATCCAACACTGGCCATGTATCCTAAAAATCAAGCTCAATGTATAATGAACATTTCCTGCCAATTCTACATTAAATATCATGGTTTCCTCCCAAATGCATATATTGCACTTACTAAGAGTGGGCAATGTCTGTTTTTTGCTACATTTGAAAAGGTTGTGCATGGGTTATTATTGTGCAAATACCATAAGCCGGTGTTCATCTGTTTGCATGATGGTAAGCAATGCACAGCAGTGAGCAATAAAAAGTAAAATAAATAAATAAAAAGTGATGCAATTATAAGGTTATTTGATATACAGCCACTTGTGTAACTTTGTTATTCAAAAGGGATTGCAGAAATATACTTGCATGAACATAGTACACATTATACCTACAGACATACTTTTGATAATGTTTGCAGAATGTGCATATAAATGAATAGGTAAATAACTGACACAATATTAGTGTCTCAGCCCACATACATGTAAAAATTAATATCAGTTACACTATGTCAGATGTTATGAATGAGCATGAATGTGACATGGAACAACATTAAAAGTGTATGGAATATGAGGTTTCCGTACCCAGGACCATGTGTACAGTAGTCCTAAGCTTACAGCTCTTCCCACAAGAAGGTTAAAAAAACACTTGTCTTTGTTGAACTTCATTTGTATAATCTGCAATGTCAGCACCATAAAAGAAAGGTTTGCTCACCCTGTACAAGAATCCAGAATCACTTGCACTCCAGACCTAGACATACAACCTGTTACTATAATATTAGTTACACAACAACCGCTATATCAGTATTTATTATTAGCAAAATGGTGTTATTGCAGCTCAGCCTCTATTCCCAAGTTTGTGCAACTTCCAGTGGTATTAATTGAATGCATCCGGTTTCTAATTTTTGCTGTCTGGGTCATGTCTGATACATGGGTGGTCCAGTTGAGCAAATGAGCTAAGCATCACACAACATGTGAAAAACAAAAACATAAAAAAGAGAGAGGGAAAAAACAATAAAATGTATAAAATTAATAAATGCAGAATAGGCAAATGAGCTTAGCATTGTGCAAATGTGAAAAAAATAATAATAAAAAGAGAGAGAAAAGAAATAAGATATGTAAATTTAATAAATGTATAATGACATATTGATGTCAGGGTCCCTTCTACAATATTTCTCAATTTATATGTGTTTGGGAACTACGAAGTTTTGAACAAGGGAAAGCAATTGCTGTGCTGTCAGTCAATCAGTGAGAACAATCAAGATTTAGCAGACAGTAACATTACATGGAAATACTATCCTCATTCCCAAAGAGGTTTCCCGGCCAAAAACATCAGTGTGCACTATGAAGCATTGTTTAAGCATGCCATGCTTCATTAATATGCATTGCACGGCATTGCCACAGGCATAACTTTGTGTACCAGAAAACATTCTGTATAGGCTCAACATGAACCCTGCACAGAGTTTCTTGAATCTTGGAGCTAGTGTCCTTCAAGATAGGATTAAAAAAACTAATTTGTCCTTTTATTGATCACATAATTCATAGAAGTATCAATAAAAATTCCCAGGTATCTTCTTTTGATGAACATATTTTTTAACCTTCCACATTCTTCTAGAAAATCTTCCTTTACAGACACCATCTGTGCCACCTGGACAAATAGTCCCTTTACTACAGCTTTCTTTTGGGCTATGGGATGGAAACTAGGGAAATGCAAAAAAAATTGAGTATGTCGGTTTTCTATAAATTTTAGATAGTCTCTTATTCACTCTTTCCTTTACCACCATAACATCCAAATAAGAAATACTGTTTTCACTGATTTCATATGTGAATTTAAAAAAAATCAGTAGTCTTATTAATATATTCAGTAAAGACAGGAATGTTTTCCACTTCATCTATCCATACAATAAAAATATCATCCAGGTTCCGTGTATAAAGGCACTACAATTGGATGAAATTACTATTAAACAAAAAAATATTTTCCTGCTTGACAATTACATATCATACAATAAAACATATATTTTCTTACAGGAAGTATTAACTTCATTCTTGGACACCTGTCTGTAAGTTTTCTCAAATTGAATATTGTACATTCTTTCAACATAGTTAAGTCTATGCATTGTAACAAGTTCCACCATCTGTTTTCAAGTCTAATATCATTGAATTTTAATGATTCTATAATTTCATTTTCATGTCTTGTCAAATTTGAATTATGATATCCGATGCTCTTATTTAAAATATACCTAATATGAAGTTCACAAATGCACTCAAACATTTGCAATATTAGGTATGGGGGGGGGGGCGTTAAAAATACTGGACATTTTTGGACCTAACATGTCTAAATATACATTAAACATTTAAATTTAACTTTCCTAGCAACAATTTAAGTCTAAAATACTGTCAACAATGGAGAAACAAAATGGCTGCCATCCTATAAACAGTGTTTCCACAGAGCTCTGCCACTCACCTACAATTTAACAGCTAATTTTAAGGACTGATAGTCATTTCAAGATTTAATAACATTACAGATTAATCAAGAATCTTACCTACTGCGCTTACCAACCTTCTTGAAGAAGAGAGAATCTTTGTGGTGAAGGATTGTACCTGATTTTTCTGACTCTTCTACTGCTAGTCCGGGCTACATGTGCTTTAGGCCCCGGAGGCCTACTACTCTTGTGAAGAAAGAAGGCATTGAATAGTATACATAGCCATGTCAAAATATCTAGATCACATGGAAATGTAAACCACTAAAGCATAATTCTCAACTATAGCCTCTCCAGAAAAAGAAGTTACCACGAAGAGGGCCAGGACTGCTAAACAACAAGAGGTACCCAAGTCACCACCAATAACATCAAAAGAGAAATCTGACACAAACTACATGGAGGAACTAAGGATTGCCTTACAACCTATCCAGTCAGCAATTCAAGACCTTTCACAACAGATTAAAACTTTTAATGACTCCACTGATAGAATACTAACCAGAATGGATAAAACTGAAGCAAGGGTCTTAGAAAATGAGATTAAAATTGATCAGCTACAAAAAGAGCAAAAGAATAATGACACAAATATAAAGACTATACAGCAGAAATTAACTGCCCTCGAAGCCAGATCCAGACGCAACAACCTCATCATCAGAGGCATCCCAGAGCAGGTTACTCAATTTGACTTATTGGAGAGCATTTCTGAAATCTTTTCTGCATTCCTGGATAAAGAACCTCTGTCAGACAAGCTAATTATAGAACGTGCACACAGAGACTTAAGACCAGCTCTTGATAAGCTTAACCCGAGACCAGTTTACGTCAAGATCTTAAACTACCAACATGTGTACAAGTTAACAAGCGCAGCAAAAAAAAAAAAATACATAGAATGGAAGGGCAATAAAATATATCTATCTCCTGACCTACCTACCCCAATTAAACAGGAAAGACAAAAACTAGCCCCTTTCTGTGTCTATCTGATCAAAAAGCAGATTAGATTTCAAATGAGGTACCCCAACACCCTCACTTTTGCGCACCAGGGTGCCCAGTTATCAGCACAAAACTACGAGGAAGCAGTAATGGTCTTTAAAAGGGCTTTTAACGTATGTCCAGACAAACCAGCCCAAAAGGTGTAAATTTAATCCTGTAAATGCGAGCGACTGTGTAACAGATGCAATCAACAAATTATCTGTGCTTATAATCATAAACTTACCGTGTGAACTGGTCTTCTTGGTCCCCCTACTACACCTAATGTCCATAGGATCCACTACCCTCGAGGCATCACTTGGTCTGGATATACTCTTCAATCTCATCGCCATGTTCATCTATCCTTCTATGGTTTATTGACCCCAGGAGTTCCCTTCTTCCAAAGCGTTCTTAAAGGCATATAGCCCACTAACACTAGCATGGCTCACAGTCTCTTCAATTAACATGAGCTGCCTGCATCGACTACATGCAGGCTGCTAAGTCTTTCACAGTCATCTGCAGTGTGGGTTTAGCATCGAGGAAGATTTCCTGCTCTACTCTCCCTCTAGTAGCCTCTCAAGACGCGCATACCATGCAGGTGAGTGCTGCATAGTTAGTGACTGCTCATGGCATATTTCTCCCTTCAAACTAGTTATGCGAAATGCCTTCAGTCATTCAGAGTCATTTTCCCCCTCACGAGCCACAGCAGGAAGCTGCCAGCTCTGCAGCTTCACTTCTGTCAACACAAGCGACTGCTTCGTTTTGCGATTAACGAAGCAATAAGTTAACGCATATTGCAGTCAGTAGTATTTTGAAATTTTTCATCGGTTGAAGGTGCTCACGATCGCTTATGTTACCTACAGTGAGCATCACATAGGAAATCCTAATCTTTACAAGCATTGCCTCTGCAGAGAAGGGGCCCTGTTTCAAGATCCTAAAGAACTGTAGTACTAAAATGAGATCAACGTAAAGCAAAAGCTAAATGAATATTATATACAATTAAAGCTCACCAAAGGACAGAAAGAGGAATATAATATTGAGTATAGATTTCACTTCATTTACATGTGTTTGCCAGCTGTATCTCATTTGCTTATATACTAGGAGTGTGTGTGTGTATATGTATGTATATATATATATATATATATATATATATATATATATATATATATATATATATATTTATATATATATGTATATATACTCTTTGTCGTGACTTCTAGGGGTTAATCTAGTCGCTGAATATTACTGAAGTGGCTATAGCCATAATTGGTACCACTGTCTTACACTGCAGTATATGTACATTTACTGCTCTCTGGTTTCTCTCTCAGCCATTTGTTATTCGAAGTGTTGCATAATCCTCACTGATGCACTACCCTGCTCAGACTGCTTTCAATGTGATTTTATTACTTATTTCCTTTTGAAGGTCTAATCTTCTTTTCTTATAACATTTCTCTCCTGCATGGTGCTCTATAAAAGCTGTGTAACAGGTAGAATGGAGCAGCACAGTACAAAAATGTCAGTCCTCACTTATTTCTATTTAGATAACGAGTCTCTACATCAAACAACAGATATGAATACTGTATATGCAAGAAGAGTTTGGATTTTTTTTTTTCTCCTTTCTGGAAACAGACAAGAGTTTAATCAAAAGCTGCCAGTTTATGCAACCGAAAATGATATACACGTGATGGTGGTAGCCTGACCATTTTTCCACTAACATAGGTCCGTTAGCTGTTATTGTTATAGGTATATAGATGCTTCTTTGCTTATATAGCAGTGCTTTAAGGGACGAGAAGTCCGTTGGATGGCTGCTTCTGCTTTCATTAAAGCATGCATTTTCACACACTTTCTTGGTTATCAATTTTCCCATCTTAATTCAATGCTAATACGTAAAAGGTACCTAGCAAAACGGCTGCAACTAACTCTATAGATGTTAAAACTTATACAACACAGTATTACGATATAATGAAGGTGCATGCTGAGGTTTTCTTTTGTTTATACATGCAGTTATGAGGCCCTGCAGTGATACATGTACATTTCTTGATTTCTTGAAGTGATAAATATATAAAATATTTGAAGAATTTTCCTTTGCATATATATACATGAAGTCAGACTGTTTAACTTCTGACTAATAGTTAGAGAAATGACGTTTATGTATCTCACAATAATGTTTAAGTAAAACCTTGAAATGGTCTTTCCAGCGTGGATTATTAGTTCTGTCTTCCTCAGGGATAATATATATATGTGACAGGTTGAGCAATATATTTTGCAACTTTTTGGAATTTTTGGGCAATGCCTTACCCCTTTGAGGGGCTGTCATTTGATATAACCACCCATGCAGATGTGAGAGTAAGGGCAGTTAGTCATGACCACAATGCCTGTTTCAAACTTGCCTGTCACAATCTTTTGGTAAATCAGAGAATACCATAAAACACCTTTATAAACAGTGCTGGAGTTACACCTGTCACAAAAAAAATATAACGTAAAGCATAGGTACTTTTTGAAGATTAACCCCATATAATTTTGCTGTATATGGTTATAGGAGGTGTATTTGGTATACTGTTTAGGGTCTTGGGCACTCTTCAGATGGTAATGAGGAATGTTGCTTTTTTATTAAATAATACCTCTCAGCTGTACAGATTTTAACAGATCTTGATTCATGCGGGAAATGCTTACAAAAGCAAGACAGGTCATCCTATTCTGCCCTCCAGTGACTGAGTAGGTTTTTATTTTTATTTTAATACTTACTCTCAAACCTGCGTGTACTCTGCTGAAGATTTTTATACTAGACAGTAACCCAATTCTTTGCTTATATGTGAACAGAGGTAGGTGCATTGGGTTTGTCAATAACACTAAGCCACCTTGTCTGCATTTATTCATTTTGCCTCTGACTGCGGCATACAGTTGTCAGCACGCAACAGGTCTTCTGATACAATTCCTGTTGTGGCTGACCAATGCAATTGACACTACCCTGGAGTCCCCTTCTGATTTGTGATTTACCTTTTGATATTCAACGAATTGAACGCATGTCAGCCCAGTCCAATGCCCAGCTAACTAACATACTAATGTAATAACATAACAACTAGCTGTTTGGACTGAGGGGCTGCAGTTCATAGTTAGCCACTGTCAGGATAATTAGAGTGAGTCAATGTCACTTTGATTCTGTTTTTGATCCTGTGGGTCAATAAGTAATTCTTTGGCTAAAGAGGATATGGGGAGGGTGGCGATAAAGACCGGGGGGAAACGTTGAGGGTCTTTCTCTGAGATGTGCATTACCTTTTTTGTGACCCCTATAGTCTGGAACCAGTAAGTTTGACTGACCGTTTTATTAACATTTCTGGTAATTCTGCAATAAGTACAGGAAAATTCTGTAGGTTTATTGCTGTGCAACAACACCTTATTGGTAATTACTATATCACGAATAACTATGTTTATTCACGTTGCTTATAGATGAAGGCTCTAGCTTATTCTACAAGACTAAATAAGCTCAGCATTATTAGGTAAATAATTGTCTGTTTGCTGTTTAATTCTGCATGTTTTTTACCTTTTTTCTTGGCAGAGTTTTGGGAATGTTTATGTACTGCATGGGTTAGCTATGCATTTTGGTTCAGGGAGTGTTAGGATGTACTCTCTGGGAACAAGGTTTTTCACCTATCGTGTGATCTGAAGGTCATCTCATTTTATCTTCCCAGACCCTTCCGGGCTTAGGGGGAGGTGGGTAGGCACCGGGTTTAAGCAGGAAGGACGTTCTCTACTTGCCCCATGTTTACAATACAGTATCACGTTATTATACAATGCTGTTCATACTCCCCATTACTCTCCTGACTTCTCAAATTTACTTAACTTAATTAGAAAATGTGGAACTTAGAATCATGGAAAATTAAGGGGTTACAATCACCTAAAAAAAAAAAATTGCTTATGCACCTGATTTTGAAATCTACCGCTAATATTACTTTCCTTCAGGAAACGCATTTGTTGAACCACCAATGGAAACAAGAAAATTCGAGACCCTGGATCAAAAAGATCATAGCTTCAGAAGCCACTACGAATAGAGCTGGGGTGGCCATTATCATTAAAAATAGCTTTGGGGCATACATAGGAAAGGCGGGATCAGATGATGAGGGTAGATGGTGTTACTTTACTACAAATCACCCTTTACTAGATAAACCGATTCTCCTTCTCAACATATATGCCCCGTGTATCTCCCAACAGAGTTTCTTTACGAAGTTATATAACTTCCTCACTTCATTTCCTAATCACTATTATATTGTGGGGGGGGATTGGAATTCAGTGCAGGACCCCAAAACTGATAGTTCGAACCCCAGGGCCAGAATTAATCGCTCAACTCACAATGACATAGAGGAACTGAAAGAAGAGTTTAATCTATTTGACCCAAACATATTTTTAGATCCTGCTCAGGAAAAGCACAATTACACCTTCTTTTCTAGCTGTGCTAAAAGCTGGTCCAGAATAGACTTCTTTCTTATTTCCAAGGCCTTTTACACTATGAATATCTCCTTTAAACAATCCCCTAGATCTATCTCTGACCATTCTAAGATCTCTATGGTTATTCACCGACACGGTAGGGGCTCAGTAGATAGATTAGACATCTGCTGGCAGCTGAATCCCAACCTCCTGGGGAGAGATGATATTATCTCCCAAATTGATGACTACCTGGATTACTTTCTTAAATCCAGAAATTCCTTTCAATCTCCTTTAGACTGTGAATGGGCCGCGATTAAATCAATGATCAGGGGCCTCCTGATAAATAAAGCCGCATACTACAAGAAACTTCGCAACAAAAAAGAACGGGATCTTACCTTTCAGCTTCATAAAGTGGAAATAGAGTCTCAAGTAAAACACACCCCCCTGCTGGAAGAACGTATGATTCAGTTACAAAAAGATTTAATATCGCTACACGCAGAAAACCTGAGTTTCCACGAGATTAAATCATTGGCTTTATACGCAGATGTAATACACTCTCCTTCCAGATTTCTGGCCAGGGTGATCAACGTCACTAAATCCTCTACATTTATACCTATAATACATTACCAAGGGAAGGATTTCCAGCAACCTAAGGAGATTATTGAAATTTTTGAAAAAATTTTCACTCAAACATATGGGCTCTCAGATATCATAGCTGGTGAATCAGAGATACAATCTTTTCTCAATAATCTAACCTTTCCCAAACTAACAGAGGGGCAGTATAAGCTCCTAGAAAAAGATATAAATATACAAGAAATTATCTCAGTCATTAACAGCCTTAAACCTAATAAATCTCCTGGCCCAGATGGATTTACGGCCGAATTTTATAAAGCATTTAGTACGAAAGTCTCCAAAATATTGAGTTTACTGTTTAACTATATTACCTTCAATGGTTTTAGAGACTTTCATTTAAACACTTCCAGAACGATTTTCATCCTTAAACATAATACGGACCCTAAAATCCCGGGGAACTATAGACCCATATCTTTAATCAATTTGGACATGAAAATTTTGGCCATGGTCCTAGCTAATAGGCTGAAAGCCATCATCTCCCATATCATCTCTCCTGAGCAATCTGGCTTTATCCCGAGTAGACAAACTAATGATCAGACTTTACTGCTGGAAGCAATGATCCATCATTCTAATTTAGCCAAACATCCCGTGTACGCCTTAGCGGTAGATGCATCCAAGGCATTTGACCGCTTGAGCACAAATTTCTTATTCGCCACTTTACCTTTCTTTAACATTCCAATCTCATTTATAGACAAAATAAAAACCCTTTGCTCTACAGCGTACACCACTTTACATATCAATAAATACTCATCTAATAGAATTAATATGGTGAATGGGGTCAGACAGGGCTGCCCCCTCTCCCCTCTTTTATTTAATTTATATTTGGAACCATTATTCATGCTTATTAAACAAGCCACTTCCCTTCACCCACCTAGTTTCTTTAGCTTAAAGATCCCTTTATCGGCATATGCAGATGACCTGAATATATATTTCACTCTCCCTGACTCTGACCCAAATAAAATATTATCTGCAATTAATATATTTTCCAACTTAGCAAACTACAAACTTAATAGGGAAAAATCTCTAATATTCCCCTTAAATATACACTCTAGGTTGCCTAATATAACTTTAAAATCAGAGATCAAAGCGAAGGAACAACTCCATTATCTAGGTATACAATTCTCTCTAGGTAACCATAACTACTTCCAGGATAATGTGGCCAGGTATTGGACAAATATTCAAAATGATATCAATAGATGGTCTAGGCTTAAGCTCCCTTTCCTGGCCAGAACCACAGTGATTAAGATGAACATTCTTCCTAGACTGTTATATTTGTTTCATGCAACCACCAGTATTTTACATAACAATTTTTTTAAAAAGGTTATATCTTCTATCTCCAAATTCGTGTGGCCCCCTAATTTGGTCAGGATTAGCTACGCTAAACTTATCTATCCCAAAGAGCAGGGAGGTTTGGGTCTTCCTGACTTTAAAACCTACTATGAAATAATCAATGCCAGTAGAGTATTAAAGATAGCGTCTTACCATAAAGACAAATATAGGTGGGCCCCGCTATGGGTGATTCTGGGTAACAACTGTATTAAATCATTAAAATTTAGCCCTGCTGCACTTCCATTCTTAAATGAAGCAAACATAGGCTTACTGAAACGTACAAAAGGTCTATTATATAGCATAAAATCCCTTCAGGCCCTCTTCAAATCTTTGAATCTTTCTCACTCTTTCATAACATTACAACCACTTCATCTAAACCCCAACCTTAAATTAAATGGACACATGTTAAACATGGTGCAACACACCCTCCTTTTGAATACCTCTATCTCTGATCTCTTCCCCCTCAGACATCAGTCAATCTCTAACCTAAGAATCAGTTTGAATTTGCCCAAGAAATACCTGATCATTTTACGACAGGTTAGAGAGTTGATACTGAATTACATAGACCACCCCCTGGTCTCAGACGTAGATATTGCAGCATGTAGAACACTAAAGAAACTTCTGCTCAGTGAGAAAAAGATGACCTCAAACACATACAAGGTTATCATGTCACTCAGACATCAGAACGAGTTCAACATCTCATAATTCTGGTTAAAAATTAACCCCGCTATAAACCAAAGCCTAATATCACAGGCTATAAAGCGAAGTTCTAAAATTATTCCCTTCGATAAGTTGAAATATACTCAGCTGATGATTTGGAACAATGCGTATTTTACACCTGAGGTACTAAGTAAGTTCTACCCCAATCAATCCCCTATTTGCCAATATTGCTCGAACCAAACTGATGATATCCTCCTTTTGTTTTGGAGTTGCAAGTGTTCCTATAAGCTCTGGTGTGCCTTGAGAGTGATACTTGAGAAAATTGGCTATGAAAAATCTACCCTGTCATGGGAATTTACCATTCTGCCTATCGCACCTCCAGGTCTATCTGAAAGGAAATGTAAGGTACTGATTCCTATTTTTATGCTAATTAAATATTACATTTCCCTAAATTGGAAAAATAGACACTCCCTCTCTTGGGAGGGCTTTAAACGAATAGCTATTAAACACCTCAAGGCTCACAAACAGCTGTTTCACAATATCAAGCATAAGCCAGTTATTAAGGAATTTTGGGGCATTTTGTCTGATCATATACTTAAATGATCGCTTTACACCATATTTTGTATATCTTATATAACAAGTTCATGGGCAATGTAGAGTCTGTATATAGTTTTAGATTCTGTGTTTTTGTCCTGTGTGAGATTTTGTTTAACGGGTTTGTAATCTGATTTACTTGCTGTATTTTCTTGGATGTTCATTGTTGTATATATTTACTGCAAAAATTGCAATAAAGAGAATTTTACAAAAAAAAATACTGTCAACAATATTGGCTCTCTTTGCTGAAACAGATGAGAGCCCTTTTGAAAAGATATCTACCTGTCCAGAGTTAATTTTGTGGGTCTATATTATGTCCATGAAAAACGAATTAGCTGAACTGCATCTACATCAAGAATGCAGTTCAGTGAATTCACCCCCACCCCACCCACTAATTATATACAGCAACTCCGACATCGCACTACAGCGAGGAAAAGGCAAATTTTCCGATCCTCACTGTACCACAGTTTCACTACTATCAATTCGCTGAACTGCATTTTCACAGTAGATGCAGTTTAGCAAATTCATTTTTCACGGACATAGTATAGACGCAATTTTGCAAGAACTAAAATTAAATAGTTTAAAACCACCGGCAGTATTGGTGTCCAAAGTACAATTCAAAGCACACATCATATTGCGTATCATTTCCAGCCCTGTGTGTGTGTGTGTGTGTGTGTGTGTGTGTGTGTGTGTGTGTGTGTGTGTGTGTGTATGTCCTGAGTTTGATTTTCTTCAACCTCCATGTGTATAGTACTAAAAATACATGAATGTTTAATTTTATATTGTTCATAAAGCAAGTCTTCAGTAATTGCCTTATCCAAGATAGTGATTTCAAGGGCTAGAAATAATAAGCTATTGGATGTGTGATTTGAATTGTACTTTTGACACTGAACATTTATATACTATTGTCACTAAAACAGCTGGTGATTTTTAAAGTATTTAATTTTAGTTTGTGTGAAATTAACGTGGACATGTGGATATCTTTTCAAAAGGCTCTCATTTTTTCAAGCAAGAAGAGCCAATATTGTTGACAGTATTATAGACTTAAAATTGTTTGTAAGAAAGTTAAATTTAAACATAATGTTTAATGCTATATGTTTAAACATGTCAGGACTAAAAATGTAGAGTATTTTTAACTCTCCTACACCTTGCAAATATTTGAGCACATTTGTGAACTTGTTATCAGGTACATTTTAAGTAAGAGTATTGGGTATCATGATTCAACCTTGACAAGGCAAGAAAATTTATTTTTATTTTATTTATTTTATTTTATTTAACATTTGTTGACCAGGAATGTCCGACTAGGTGTAATTTTAGAGTCATTAAAATTCATTGATATTAGAATTAGGAAATCATGCAGGGGGACTTGTTATAACGGATAGACATGACTATGTTAAAAGAATGTAGAACATTCTATTGGAGGAAACTTACAGACAGGTATCCAATAATGAAATTAATATTTCTTAGAAGAAAATATGTGTTTCATTGTATGATATCTTAATGTAACAACAAATAAGCATTAATGAGTTTAAGTATAAATATGACAAATTCACTTGGGCCTAAGGTCTTTGGTGTACTGAAAATGCACAAGGATCAAAATAACCCACAGTTGAGACTGATAGTGTTTGCTCTGTGTTAGATGACATATCCCATTACTAAATATTCAGATGAAAAGTTAAAGATGTTAGTGCAAAAAGTGGAGCATGTATGCAAAGATTTATTTTTTTTTTTAGTAAAAATGTGATAGTTCAGATTACTATGACAAGTATGTCTTTTTGACCATTGCTGTTAAGGATTTGTTTGCAGTCACCCAACATTCATTAGGAATCCAATGGTTTATTGTTTTTTTACAGAATAGTAGTGAATTGTCTCAAGAAAAAATAACGTTTATGCTAGACCTTGCGTTAATTATTTAATTACATTTATTTTGATGGTCAATATTTTCTACAAGTAAAGGGTATTGCAATGGGGTCTGCATGTGGGCCTTTGTTTTCTAATATTGTAATGGTTGATTAAATTGATGGGAAAGGATTTTTTTGATTAATAGTAATTTCATCCAATCATGGTGCCTTTATATGCAGTACTTGGATGATATTTTTACTGTATGGAAAGAGGAAGTGGAAAAAAATCTTGTTTTTATTGAATATATTAATAAGACTACTGAATTTTAAAAATTCACATATAAAATTGGTGAAAACTGTATTTCTTATTTGGATATTATGCTGGTAAAGGAAAGAGTGAATAAGAGATTGATATCTAATATTTATAAAAAACCGACATATTCAAATTCTTTTTTGCATTTCCCTAGTTTCCATCCTATAGCCCAAAAGAAAGATGTAGTGAAGGAACAATGTGTCCAGGCAACACAGATGGTGTCTGTATATGAAGATTTGTTACAAGAATGTGGAAGGTTAAAAATATGTTCATCAGAAGAGGATAGCCAGAATGTTTTATTGATAATTCTATGAATGAGGTGATCAAAAGAAAGAAAAATTAGTTTTTTATCCCAAACTTGAATGACACTATTAGTAATAATTTATTAATAAATAGGGATTTAAATATGGA
The DNA here is from genome assembly GCF_019279795.1 of Protopterus annectens. Taxonomy (NCBI): domain Eukaryota; kingdom Metazoa; phylum Chordata; order Ceratodontiformes; family Protopteridae; genus Protopterus; species Protopterus annectens. The sequence goes on from NC_056728.1 coordinate 1,520,871,380, forward strand.
GCACAGTATTCATTCAAAGTTTAAACAAAATCGTTGTTTTGTTGCGACTTTTTCACTTGATAGTGATATAATAAGATGCCATCTTTTCACTTTATAGTGATATAATAAGATGGTTTTAAACAAGAATTAGAGTACAATGAATGATAACATTAAGATAGAAGAAAAAGTGGGAGATAGACTGATGACTGTGTATAAAAAGGGAAGGAGTTTTAAAAATACGTTTGAATCTATAAAAATGAAAAATGGGTTCAAAATAATGTTATGAAAAAATGTGGGCGCTGTAATTATTGTAAGTATATACATAAGGATGGGACTTTTAATATAAAGAATGAACAATATAAGGTTGGGATAAATATAATTGTAATACAGTGAAGGGGAGGGTTGTTTATGTGGCTTTATGCCAAAAATGACCCCAGTTTTATAAAGAAAAAAACAAGAGTAACTAAACAGAGAGGGTATTTGAGCATATATATGAAATCAGAAAAAACAAGTCAATGAATGCATTATTTGAGCATATAAACGAATGCCTGGATCATGAATATAAGTTTACCATACTAGAAAAGGTGGAACCTGAGGGGAGGACCATATGATTTATATTTAGAGAAAAAAAGAATTATTCTGGCAACTGAGATTAAATGCAGGGATTTTGCCAGGTTTAAATGAAATTTCGAGAGTTACCCATCTTTTAAAAATAAAGCCTTATGTAAGATAACCCATAAAATTAGTTATGTGCATGAATTTTAAACATTCCAGGATTTTATTAAAGTAATTTATAATTTATTGAATATTATTAATATTTTCAAAATACGTTTTTAATATGTTTTAATACATGTTGATGTTTGTAATACATTCAGTGTGAATTGTATATTAAAAGAGGGAGTATGCCTTTAAGCAGCGACTATCTGAATGTGACCTACTTGTTCATGTGATGCATGATACATAATATTATCTGAAGAAGTTTTTGAATTGATGAAGACAAAAAGTGCGTATCTATGATTTTGTTAATAAAGGGTGGTTAAACAGTGATTAGCATTGTGTTTGTGTTTTTTCTTACTTTATTATTAAAGCCTGGCCTGATGCCAGTGAATGATTTGCTGATGTCACTACAAGTATCCCATATCCATGTTCAGAATATTCAAGCTGTTTTACATGAGTTTCAAGACACATTCACTGCTAAGCCTGCTTAATCATGAAAATGAATCTGAAAAATAGTGCATACATCTAATATTTCTTGCTTAAGACTTCTACACAAAGACAAAGCTAATGGGGAGAAAGGCATACATTAATGGACAATTTTAAATATTATTCTAATTCACTTAAAAACCTAAGATAGAAAATGATTTTTCAACAACACACATATTGTGAACAATAAGAAGTATGAAACTGCAATGACTGGAATTACTGACTGACTGTGATTCTCAGTGATTTACCAGAAAAAATAAATAAAAAAGAGCTTTGTGACAAACAGGGTGAAACATATGAAGAAAATGTAAGGACAGCTGAGATATATACTGCAATACAAAACTAAAAGGGGATGAAAATGCAGCAGAGCAAGGAGACAAATGAAATGGGGAGGAGAAGAAAAGCAGATGGAGCCTAAAACCAAATGATATAATTGGTCTTACATACAGACAAAACTGAAGGAAAAAATAATAAGTGATTAAAATGGTCAGAAGTAAAATTCTATGGAAAGAAGGATAAATGATAGTGAATGAAAAAAAAATGCTGTTAACTTGAGGAATATAAATAAAGGGAAAGTTTAACCTTAAAGCAGTTTCTGGAAATGTAAGCAGCATTATGGGTTATCTTAGAAGACTGCAGATGGTATTCAGAAACTGCTAGTGTTTTAGTCCTTACATGACGTGCTAATTCCTACAAACTATTTTTTAAACTTTTACTTACTTTCACAAAATGTGTCTAAAGTGATTAGTTATACATCTTAGATCTATACACATTTCATGACAGTGTGAAAAATGTTTGCATTAGTTATCACTTCATAAAAGTTTTAAGTATTTCTGAATACCCTCACATGTATTACAATGTTCTGAAAAGTAATCACAGATATCATCTGCATATTGGTCAGTTGAAATCTATATAAAGATAAATATGAGCAATTTGAATTTGTGTGGAAAAAAAGATGTGGAATTATATTCACATACACTTGGTGAGATCTGCGGTGGGAGTGACAGATGCATTTAAGGTGGAGGTGGGATTACATCAAGGATCAGCTCTGAGCCCTTTCTTATTTGCAATGGTGATGGACAGGTTGACAGACGAGATCAGACAGGAGTCCCCGTGGACTATGATGTTTGCAGATGACATTGTGATCTGTAGTGAGAGTAGGGAACAGGTGGAGGAGACCCTGGAGAGGTGGAGAGCTCTAGAGAGAAGAGGAATGAAGGTCAGCAGGACTAAGACAGACTATATGTGTGTGAATGAGAGGGAGGACAGTGGAATGGTGAGGATGCAGGGAGTAGAGGCGGCAAAGGTGAATGAGTTTAAGTACTTGGGATCAACAGTACAGAGTAATGGTGAGTGTGGAAGGAAGGTGAAGAAGAGAGTACAGGCAGCATGGAGTTGGTGGAGAAGAGTGTCAGGAGTGATTTGTGACAGATGAGTACCAGTAAGAGTGAAAGGGAATGTCTACAAGAGGATAGTGAGACCAGCTATGTTATATGGGTTGGAGATAGTGGCATTGACAAAAAGGCAGGAGTCAGAGCTTGACATGGCAGAGTTGAAGATGTTAAGATTTGTACTGGGTGTGACGAGGATGGACAGAATTAGGAATAAGTATATTAGAGGTTCAGCCCAGGTTGGAAGGTTTGGAGACAAAGCCAGAGAGGCAAGATTACATTGGTTTGGACATGTGCTGAGGAGGGATGCAGAGTATGTTGGGAAAAAGATGCTAAGGATGAAGCTGCCAGGTAACAGGAAAAGAGGAAGGCCTAAGATAAGGTTTATGGATGTGGTGAGAGAGGACATGCAAGCGGTTGGTGTGACAGAGCAAGATGCAGAGGACAGGAGAAAATGGAAACAGTTGATTTGCTGTGGCGATCCCTAACGGGAGCAGCCGAAAGTAGAAAAAGATTCACATACACTTTGTCACTGTGTCTTTCTGTTTTGCCAGCATAAAAATGTGTAACAAGTAGCACACTTAGCAACATAGACAATGTTAGTAGTTAGATAACTTATGGGGAATTGCCAAATACTATCAATGAAATTACTGTCATTGAATCTACATGACCTTGCACCACATAATTATTGTAGTAAGAAGGGGAGGGTGAACTGACAAAGTCTTAATCAAATATTTTAAACTGTGATTATGTCAAAAGATGTACCTTTTTTCTTTTGTTAAAAGTACCTAATGATATTAGGGGTGATGACTAGGAGAAAAAAAAATGAATATTGTAATTTGATTTAGCAGCTAAATTTAAATGCATAAAAACCACTTTGACCTAATGATAATATTACTATACAAGATGTTTTAAAGATAGACAACCTAAATTACGATTATATTTTGTCTTTAGCTCTCTATATTAATTTTTGTGTACATGTATGTGAGTGTGTGTGTGTGTGTGTGTGTGTGTGTGTGTGTGTGTGTGTGTGTGTGTGTGTGTGTGTATGTGTCTGTGTATGTGTCTGCATAAGTGAATGTGGATCATGTGACATATTGCACCACTTTCGTGCGATTGATTATGCATATAATTGGTTCATTTTGTTGGTTTTACTTGTTCTATGAAGTAATATGGCAGTGGACCAAAATGCTAAATTATTTAAAACGTTCATTTTTTTGGATAAAATTGGCATTCATTTTATGTTTTTTTATTTGAGAATGGAGCTAGTGATAATATTACTGTATTGTTTGATGCTGAATTTAACATACTAGACGGAGTAGCTACAAACTTGATGAATCTTAAAAGCTGAATTTGTGGTATGTGTTAGGAGATTATAACCCTGACAGGGAAAAGAACTGCAAAGAAGAATGTGGCATGGCATGAGCAACATAGAAATAACTGTTTTTAAAACAGCTTCTTTTTTTGTTACATAGGAGGCTGAGAATATAGAAAATCACTCAATAAGGAGTAATCTGTATACCATATGCCTGGATAAATACATAGGTGATAATATTGTGTTAGCATTCTTGGGGATATCATTTAGTAAAATGTGGCCATGCAATGCAAACATTTTAATTCTGTTAAAAGAGTTAGAGCTGAATTTTTGGGTAAGAGGGACATAAGTTTTGGTTATAAGAGCAGGGAAAATAAGAGGATATATCAAGGTTGTTCTGTCAGCTCAGGGAGAGAAAAAAGGTATGTCACTGTGTGTGTGTGTGCGTGTGTGTGTGTGTGTGTGTGTGTGTGTGTGTGTGTGTGTGTGTGTGTGTGTATGTGCACTTAAGTGTTTCAGTATAATTGAATACTGATTATGTGATGCAGCGGTTAGCATTGCTGCCTCACAGCAAGAGGTTCTCCAGTTTGATTCTTGGCTGGGGTGCCTTCTGTGCAGAGTCTGCATGTCCTCCCTGTGGTCGTGTGGCTTTCCTCTGGGTGCTCTGGTTTCATCCCAATGACATACAGTAGGTGGATTGGACACTCTAAATTGGCCCTAGGTGTGTGTGTGTGTGTGTGTGTGTGTGTGCATGTGTGTGTGTCTTTTGTGGAAGGTTGGGTACCGGGCTGGCAACTCAACACCGTAAAACTCCACTACCAGTCATGAGCAGACAGATGATCCGCTGTGGCGACCCCTAACCGGGAAAAGCCAAAAGAAGATGATATATATATATATATATATATATATATATATATATATATATATATATATATATAATAGGTTCACTTTGTTGGTTTTACTTATTCTAATGAAAAAGGTGCAATGAAAGAAAATGCTTAATTATAAAAAAAGTGGTTCCAGTTGGATAACAGTTGCATTTTGTTTGTATGTGTGAGTGTGTGTATGCACGCGTGCGTGCATGCACGTGTGTGTGTGTGTGTGTGTGTGTGTGTGTGTGTGTGTGTGTGTGTGTGTGTGTGTGTGTGTGTGTGTGTGTGCACATGCTATTTGAGAATGGACCAAGTGTTAAATAATACTGTAAAACTTTATACTTATTTTAACAAACTTGAGGGAGTAGTTAAAACTTACTGGATCTTAAAAGCAGACTTTGTAGTATGTGTTAGGTGATTAGAGCCCTGATGTAGAAAGAAGCTCCCAAAAAGAACATGGGCATGTCATGAGCAACAGATTACCTGTTACTAATAGAAATAACTATTTTAAAACAGCTGCTTTTTTATTATGTGGAAAGCTGAGAATAAAAACAGTAAGTCTAGAAGTGACCCTGACCCTGAGCAGCATCTTACCCTCACCAAGAATGATGCCACAGTACAAAGACAAAATGATCAGTTTTAACAATTGGCTTAATTACTGGTGTCATTCAAAGGGGATCCAATGTCTGTCTGCTTGGGATGACATGCTTGACAAGCCACGCTGCTTCGCAAGGGATGGTTTGCACCTGTCACCCCTGGGTTTCCGGATATTGGCCAAGGCTCTTGCCACCCCCATAGTGCCTTTTTTAGGCAAGGCTCAAATGACAAACCTACCTCCCTAGAAAACACAAGTGGAAAAAAACTAAGCGTAATGCTGCTCAATGCCAGAAGTCTAAACCTCAAGATGCACGCCCTCGAAGCCCTCCTCAGTATGGAGAACATTGATGTCTGTGCAGTGACTGAAACCTGGTTCAAGGCTCCTGAGAGCACCCCAGCACTATCAGGTTTTACCTCATATCATGCTTTCTGGCCCCAAAACTTGGACCGAACCACAAAAGGAGGGGGGAGTATCCATATTCATCAAAGATACCCACACCTCCAGGTTAGTGGCAACGCACGAAGCATCGGAGACCATCCAGGTGCAACTAACCATAGGCAAAACTGCCTTACAGTTTGTAGCATGCTACAGACCACCCTCTCAAACTCAGGAACCCCACACAGCCTTCATGAAGACACTGGAGAGTATGAATGTCTCTCCAAATACCATCATTTTGGGAGACTTCAACTACCCAAACATAGACTGGGAACATTACTCAAGCCCCAACACCCTAGCCCAAAGGTTCCTAGAATTCATAAACTCAAATGCAATGGAACAACTAGTCACCATTCCCACAAGAGGAGACAATATACTAGACCTGATCATCACAAACATGGGGACAAAATGCTCCATACCAGAAGTATATCCCTCTTTGGTAAGATCAGACCATAAAATAATCTCACTGGATATCCACATCCCGCCCCCACCCCCTGCACAAAAGACCACAGTGAAGAACTTCTCAAAAGCCAACTTCACACTTCTTAAGACTGAAGTGATATCCTTCAAGGCCCCTGGGCCAGTGGAAACCACAACCCACACTGCTGAATCCTTTGCAAATGCCTTCTACGGGCACCTTCAAGAATGCATGGATCATGCAATCCCAAATAAAACCAAGACCCATTCCCCCAAAGGCAAGTGCCCGGTCTGGTGGACCCCAGCCATAAACAAACTTTACAACAGGAGGAGGAAGCTACTACATGACAGAGCAAAATCCCCAAAAGGGAAGGCATCTCTGATCAGTACTAGCAAAAAACTATGATCACTCATAAAATCATCCAAGGCCAACTTTGAGAGAAAAATCGCAAAAGACAATCACAAGGCCTTCTTTAGCTATGTTAGAAACCTGGGTGGAAACTCCCAGATATGCTCAGAGTTAGTCCAAAATGACACAAAATACACTGAACCCACTGACATTGCCAACATTCTGGCAGACAGGTTCAGTGCAAATTTCTCCCCCCCCCCCCAAAAGGAGAAATAACTATCCCAGCAGAATGTAGCCTCCCTAACATCTCAGATGCCCAGGTGAGAGCCGCCCTCTCTAAAGCTAAAAACACAGCATCAATGGGACCGGATGGTGTCCCGGGCTGTGTGTTACATGAACTCCAAGAGGAACTAAACCCACACATAAGGCTGCTGTTTAACCTTAGCCTTACTACAGGATACGTACCCAAAGAGTGGTGTACGGCAACAGTGGTCCCACTTCACAAAGGCGGTGCTTCTACGGACCCTGGAAATTACCGCCTCATAAGCTTGATGAGCCTGGTCTGCAAAGCTATGGAGAGGATTATTATGGAACTCATAAACAAAGACATTGGGGACCTACAGACATTGGATCCTACCCAATTTGGCTTTGTCAAGGGCAGATCCTGCCTTTTGAACTTGGTCAACTTTTTTGAAACAGTCACTAAGGCCATTGATGAGGGCAAGGTAGTTCACACAGCCTACCTTGACCTTGCAAAAGCCTTTGACACAATACCCCACTCGGGCATCATAGACAAACTCACCAGCTTAAATGTAAACCCATATGTCACAAGATGAGTTGCAAACTGGCTCAAGGACAGAACCCACAGGGTCAGAGTTGCTGGAGCTATGTCAGACTCTAAGCGTGTCACAAGCGGTGTCCCACAGGGCTCAGTCCTGGGACCCCTCTTGTTCGGCATTTATTTTTCCGAGGTACAGACAAACATAGGAGGATTGTGGCTGACAAAGTTTGCAGATGACTGCAAACTGGGCGCCATAATTGATACTCCAGCAGACACAAACATCCTGCAGAGAGGCCTCGTAGAAATGGATAATTGGTGCCAGAGCCATGGCCTTAAGTTGAACGCCAAAAAATGTATAGTCATACCCTTTGGGAAAAACAAGGTACCCACAAATTACCACATAGGTGGTAATCCATTAAGTATGGAAGAGATAATCAGGGACCTAGGGACCCAGGTTGACAGTAACCTATCATTTGAACCTCACATTGCCAAAGTGGTTAGGAAGACCTTCTATATTGCCCACCTTATCATGTAGGGTTTCACATCTAGATCAAGAGAGGTCATTGTGCCCCTGTACTCCTCTCTTATCAGGCCAATGATTGAGTACAATGCCCTATTTGGGATGTATCTCACCCGACACCTGCAGCAGTTGGAAAGACCCCAAAAGTTCCTCACCAAGAGGATAAAGGGTCTTAAACATATGTCATATGCTGCCCGACTGAAAAAACTCCAGCTCTATTCAGTCGCATACCGCCTACTCAGAGGTGATCTGTGCCTGATGTACAAGGCCATGTCTAATCCGGAATTAATGGACATGCTCCACCTCAGAAAATGCAAATCCATCAGAGCCACGAGAGCAAGAGACTTAAACCTCAACACAGAAATAAATAGGACGTGCTGGAGGGATAGATTCACAACCCAGAGGCTCCCTACATTCTGGAATAGAATCCCAGTCCATGTTAGGCAGAGCCCCTCACTGATTCTATTCAAGAGAAATCTTGACGAGTGGATGGGAGATCATAGGTTTACCCCGGGGGTCATCTCTGTGTCACTACTAGACAGAGACACAGTAAACTAAACCCTAAAAGGGCGTAGTATTCTCATCCTAAGGGGTGGTGAAAGCCACACACACTCTGGCTAGGCTTATAAATGCCCTAGGCCTCCGATAGCCTAGTACGAACCTATGAACCTATGAACCTATGATAATCTGTACACTATAAGCCTGGATGAATACATATATGATAATATTGTATTAATATTCTTGGAGATTTCATTTAATGAAATGTGCTCATATGATGGAAAATTTTGGATTCCGGAAGAGGGGGCAGAGCTGAAAATTTGGGGCTAAGAGTGACATATATTCGGATTACAAGAGCAGGTAAAAATAAAAGATTATCTCAAGGATGTTCTGTCAACTCAGGAGAGGTAAAAGGTGTGTCTGTCTGTGCATGTGAGCATGTGTGTGAGATTGTGGGAGAATGATTAAGAGGGTGCCTGCACCATTGTGATGCCTTGGTTGCCACAGTTGCTTAGGCACAAGGGTGCTGATTAGCACTAGCAGTAAAACCACAGGATTCAGATACATGCAACTTAACCAACATAAAATTGTGCTTCATTGCAGCCAATGTATCTCTGAATTTTATTTTACACAATTTCAGGAACAGCTCATGGTAGAAGTCTTTCTGAATCTCAGGGTTGTTGTTTGATATGGTCTTTGAGTCATGTTTTCACTAATGGCAAATGTATCAGGAGTGTAAAAGTCAAAAGATGTATCAAACTTCTCAATAGTACTACAAATGCTTTTGGAGTAAAGGTATATAACTTCTCGGTCTTTTGCCTTAAAATGTATGGAACTGCTTTACATTGCTACAAATGATTTGCTGTAATGATATATAACTTTTAGTTTTTTTTGCCTTAAGCAAAGTAAGTTCATAGGTTGAAGTTAAAGTGGTACTTTTAGTAGGGCATGGTGTGACATGCTGTTATATATGTTTTTTAGATAAGTACTATTCTGAACTCTTGCATTTAGGTGTGTATGTCAAGTTGGTTGAAAAAAATTATAGCTCCATAGTTTACAAATATGGACAATAGATTTAAGAAAGATATCTTCTTCTCGTAGAGATGAGGTTGTGGTAGTTAGGCTGATTTTGTGTTGTGTATTTTATAAAAGATAGCATTTTATTTGTTGCAGTGAAAGTTTGTACTGCCTTATTGTGTGCTCTAATATTAACCTCTGCTTAAATAGCTGAACTGTCTTCTTATCTATCTGATCGGCTACAATCTGTTACATGGCTCTCTTCTACCTCCCCTTTTCTCTCTTTTCAAACCAGTGTGCCACAAGGCTCCATCCTTGGGCCCCTCTTATTCAACATCTTTACTAACAACTTCTACCTTTCCTGTCCTCTCTCCACTCTGATTCAATATGCAGATGACTCTATTATCATCTCCACATCTGATAAACTACCTCACCTACTCACCCTTACTCAAGAATCTCTACATTCTGTTGAAAAATGGCTCTCTGCTAATCAATTACTACTAAACCCTAACAAAACTAAACTTCTTCTCGTCCTGCCTAAATCTCTCCAACATCTTAAAATCTCTTTCTCAATCTCCTCTCTAAATAGCACTCCCGTCACATTTGAAGCACATACTAAACTCTTTGGAGTTTATGTTGATGATGAACTTAAATTTGACATTCGCATTAATAACTGTATAAAAAAACTCACCAAAAACCTGGACTGCTGTATACGAATAAAAAATTCCTAACTCCTGAATCCAAATTGTCCTTAGCTCAAGCATACCTTCTTCCCACCCTTCTCTATGCCACCCCATTATTTACACAACTACAAAAGAATCTGACTACCAAGCTTGAACACACATATAATAAAATAGCTCAATTTGCCAGTAATCTCCCTTATCGAACACACCACTGTCTTGCCCTAAAGAAACTCCACTGGCCTGAACTCTAACACCAAATCCTCCTGCCACAGCTCCATCTGATCCACTCTATCCTTCGCCATCCCCTTGTTTGTCCAGCTCTGACTAATCTTCTTATCTACCCTATATCCCCAACTGCAGCCCACATAGGTCAGACCAATGTCTATTGTCTAACTCCAAACCTAACAAATCCATTGCTATGATACTCTATAGCCACTCTGTCATCTCTGCCTGGAACAAGCTTCCTTTTCATTTATGTACAATTGATGATACTCCCAACTTTAAAATAACTTTAAAAGAATATCTACATACCTCTTGGATCTGCTCCTGCAGTGATCCCATTTGAAGATCTTCTCCCTTGCCTCTCTCTCAACAGCTAAGGTCCCCTCTTCTTTTTTCTACCTCAACTATGTATTTAACTCAGTTTTCTGATCAATGTTCCTTTACATCTAACTTCCCTCCTGTCAATTTCCTACAAACTGCCAGAGGCGAGCCCGATTTTGTTTTGGATCTTTAAACCTGCTCACACCCTGTCCACCTGCCTGCATTTCAGTGCCCTGTGATCCCCCCATGGAGAGCTCGGTCATCTCTACATTGGTTCAATTTTACATTGTAATTACCGTCACACTGAATATTACAAATTGTTTTATTTCACTGACATTTTTATTTAGTGTAATATGTTCCTAGGATTTACTTATATGTTCTTGTCCTTGTTTTTTTATGTATTTCTTACTTCCTTTGTATAAAGACCAATTGTTCTCCTACTTTAATTTTTTGTATTAATCAATGTATTGATTATTATGTAATTGGAGCTATTCTCCTCAGGTCTCTGCTGAAAAAGGGCATCTTGCCCAGTCAGACTAACATAGTTAACAAATGTCAAATAAATAAAAAAAATAAATAAATATAGTTAGTGAATAAAGTCAGATATTAGAAATTTAGTCTTCATATTATTTAGTGTATTGTGATGTTAGGCCTTGTGTTCTATTAATTTTTTAAGTGACTTGAAGTAATAATTTAAAACTTCCCTCTGGCATCATCTAGTGTTCCTTCCAGCTTTGTCATGAAGTCTCAGTATGGCCATTTACAAGTAAAGTGCCCCCACTACAAGGACACATGCCTCATATACATGCCCTGTCCTTCGTAACTTATGCACCATTGCACTCTGCCAGTAATGCCAGGCATTAATAGTTTCATGCTTCTTAACATACAATATTCAAAAACTATTCCATTATACAAGCCTTCCTCAGTTATCACAGAAAACTAAACCTCCACATTCATAACAAGCTGCTTTCTGTGCCAAAGATGTTGAACTTCTTCCTGTGTTTTAATTTAACTTTTTTTTTCTGTGACCTAAAGTAATATGTTAAGAATATGTGATAGTGCAGAGGACTTAAGTTCTGCTAAAGGAGCTAGTTTGTTTACTGGGGGTTCAGGCTACTGAACTATTTCCCTGTTCTTATTGCCGCTTATTGTAATTACTTAAATCTCTGATGAATATATTCACCCCCACCCACCCATTTATTGTTCATGCTGCAAAATTGTTATTCTATTAACTTTTTAAGTATTTTTGGTGTCCAGTATTCCCTCTCCCTATACATCTTTCATGCAGCAAAACTGTTGTTCTAATACCTTTTTAAGTATTACAAAATAATTGGGAATAGAGCACACAAAAAATAAACAACAAAATACGAGTGTGTGAAGGCAGTCAATCAGACCAAGCTCTCCCCAGTACTGTAAAATTTAGTTGTTAGTCACACATTCATCTCCTCATTAGATTGCAGTCATAGACACACTCATGAACACCCACTGACCCATAAACACATACATACATACACACAAAGACACACACACACATACACACACACACACACACACACACACACACACACACACACACACACACACACACACACACACACACTCACAGGCTCTTACCCTACCTACTCCTAACTAACTCTCTTTGTTGCAAACACACAGGCAGTCACAGACTCATACAGACACTTACATTTCAGTACAAACACACACACACGCACACACATGCACACACACACACACACACACACACACACACACACACACACACACACACACACACACACACACACACACACACACACACACACACACACACACACAGGCTCTTACCCTACCTACTCCTAACTAACCCTCTTTGTTGCAAACACACAGGTAGTCGCAGACTCATACAGACACTTACATTTCAGTACAAACACACATGCATACACACGCACACACACACACACACACACACACACACACACACACACACACGCACGCACGCACACACGCACACACACACACACACACACACACACACACACACACACACACACACACACACACACACACACAAACATACTCATTGGAAGTAAAGGGAGAAAATGGACTGTTGGGCAAGCTATTCTATGTTCACTGAATAAATGTCTCCCTGCAGGCATTTCTGTGGAGTAGAGCATATGGCTGATTATCATAGGCCAGTCCCCTGATGGTTTGTATGCTCTTAAAGCTGGTGTTAGCTAACATTTTCTTTGTGTTTATCATTATTTATCAACAACTGAAGGGTGTAGACATGGGTGTAAGAATGGCTTCAGTGTTTGCCAATTTAGTTATGGACTGGTGGGAGCATGAGTTTTTAGTCCAACATCCTGGTGGGAGCATGAGTTTTTACTCCAACATCCTTTGTACCATTTTGTTATATTTTATAGGTGCTATATAGATGATTCTTTTTGTTTGTTTGGAATGGAAGTTGGAATATTTTTTTATCTTTTATGACAGCCATTAAAGAAAGTACTGATGTTTTAAAGTTCATTATGAGTGCAAATGGCAATTTGACCAATTTTTTTGATTTGCTTATCACTAAAGATGTTTCTTATAAGGTGTTACATAGTCAAATATTTTGTAAGCCTACTTTTGTTAATAATTATCTGCATTATTTTAGCATGCACTCCACCTTCATGAAATGGAATAGAGTATGAGGGCACCTTTTTAGACTGAGTAGACTTGTAATCAGAAATCAAGATTTATTAGATGAAACAAATGAAACAAATTCAAATGTTTGAAGGTTGGCGTTATCCTATAAATAGACTTATTGAAATCCACAATGAAATAATAAGCAAACATGAAGATTTTTTTCCCATTCTATTGGATGGATGCAAGACCAAATCTAGAAATACAGAAGTTGGTAAATTTAATTGTTCATTTGCTCTATCTATTTGTAAAGATATGATTGACATAAAGAATATCATATTGTCCAGTTGGATTATAATTTTAGGCAACAAAGAATCAATGAAGATAATATGCACCATCTCTAGTTATTCTTATAAGAAAAGTTTTACTTTATCCAGTTATTTTAACAAAGAGTATTTTTTAATGGTTGATGCAAACAAGAGTGGATTACTAGGTACATATAGCTGTCAGTCTTGTCAGATGTGTCTTTATGTGTCAAATACTAATTCCATTTTTTTCCCCACAGTGGCAAAACTCTGGCAAATACTGATGCAAGCACCAGGATGTTGTTTATTTGGTTCTTTGGTTCACTGTATTTCTTGTTCAGCATATTATGTTGGTAAAACTAAAAGAATGTTAGGAGACTGAATTTATGAACATGTATCATCCACAAAAAGAAAGACGTTAATAACGCATCACCAAAGCATGTACTAAATTGTAGTGCTTTCAGAACGTTTATATTTTTCATACTGGATAAATTGTTAAATACAAGTTGTGGAGGTAATTTATGCACCTTGATTGAATGCAAAGAAACTACTTGCTAAATTAGACATGAAGCTCATAAATTCCCTGAATCAGTCTATATATATATATATATATATATATATATATATATATATATATATATATAAAACATGTCTTTAAAGTTGCTTTAAATTTGTTTTGACATTGTTTTTATACATATTAATTATTTTAAAGGGTGTTTTGGTATTTATTTGCATGCACTATGACTTTATGTCTGAAGACTTTTTCCTGTCTCTGATTGGATGATTTATATTAATTGGTATGATGGTCTTGGTTATATATGAACCTTGTTTGTAAAGTCACATGATCTGAAGAAGTTCTGTTTGTACTGGAATAAAGAATGAAAGCTGTTCCTGACCACACATTTTGCTCTCCATGGTTTTTCACTGCTTTTTCTTGAATTGCTCCTGATCAAGCATTTCTTCATAGTCCCCTGAAATGCCTCATTTTTATAAAGCCCAGTCATGGAGGCAACCCACTGCAGTGATCCTATAGACACTATATGACAATTGAGTTAGGCTTGTCTCTAAATTATAATAGACCATTTAAGAGCTTATCACTGGGGGTGGTCTTTAAGAATCCAGCCCAAAGACTTTAACTCTAAAAGTTCAAATGTATGTCTTATTTCCTAACTGAGCTTAACCAAAACCATCCAGTGTTGTTTTGTGGTTCATTATTACAGGTACTGTAGGTCAGAATGACTACTTTATGAATTACTTCCCCTATACAACATTAGCTTAGTGCACTTAATTTATTATTTATTTTAATGTTTTAAGTGTGATTTCCTCACAAAATTTGCTTAAATTATTATTTGTTGTAATTTGTTTGAATTCTGCGGTCACTGCTTTCAATTTCTTTCATTTGCAGTACAACACATTATATTAATTGCTTATTGCTGTGAATGGATTTTTGAAATGAGGGTACCATTAATGATTTTCTGAAATATAAATATTTTCCCAATGCATTAAATACTGTGAATAGACAGAGGTATCGCCTGATAACATAGGAGAATTCTTCATGCCAATAGTTTAATGATTTGCTTGATATTAATAATAGTAAATTTAAACTTACTGAATATGATCGCATTTGTATAACTGACAAATCTGGAAAAATGTTACATATAATAACTGGGCTTATGGGATAAATAATATTTACCAAAGTGCAAACAGAACAGATTTAGAAAAGTAAGTGTCTTCTGTAATAAAAAAAAACAGTCAAACACTAATAAACATTATATAATAATACCAACACTGAAATTCAGAATTCAAGTATTCAGCAATATGAGGATCCAGAACATGTAGAGGAAAATAAGAAAAAGAAAGAATTGGAGATGTTCATAACAAATAACTAGGAAAAAATACACTGAATAGTGTCTATAATGTAAAGAAAATATTTATTAAAATTACACTGCTTTCTTGTATAGCACACAGATTGCAGGAAATGTTAACAGTGTTTAGATGCAAAATATTCAATCTACAGAAAATACGATCATTTTTCCAACAGAGAAGGTTGGAAAAAGAGTCAAAAGGCAGATTAAAAGGAAAATATCTAAAATAAACTTGGAAGGATTAAGGAATGTTACTATAAAAAGACAAAAAAAAGTTTAAAAACTAAAGCTGACAACATGCCTCTGACTGTGGAAGTATAAAGACCACTTGATGAGAATTGCAAGCTGGAAAATGCAATAAATTGTGAATACAGTGAGCTTATTAAGACTTATGTTGAGGATGATCATTCCTTTGTAACAACTGATATAGCAGATATTAATAGAAGACGGAAATTATTCAGATGTGGTCAGAAGTTATATAGTAGTTAATGTATCTTCAACTAATAGAGGAGTTCATATTTAGTTTTGCAAGGAGGATAATGAACATCAGATAGTCTTAATTCTTGTCAGCAGCAAAAATACAGGATACTGACTAGTGCCTTATAGTGCCTTAATGTAAGGAAGTATGGAGATGGCTTTATTCATGCTCGTTCAAATGATCTCAACTTCAAGGACTCAATGACTGTTAGTAGGAACTTAAGAACCTCTGAGATAATACAGTGTGTGCATGTGCTAGAAAGTATTTTTTTGCAAATTACATACAGAAAGGAGAATTAGATTAGTGTAAACCAAAAAAAAAAAGTTGTGTAATCACCTATATTAAAGATGGCCAATTTTAAAAAGTGTAAATATACAAAGCATTCAAGTTTATTTTGGGTACCCGTGTATAGACAGGATGGAGTTACCTCTTCAAGTCAAGGATGCAAATTCTTGCAGTAGAAATACTGCAATACTCCACTAACACAAGACAGGTGTTTTTGCCAAGTCAGAAATTAACAGTTCACAGATAGCAATCTTTGATTTATTTTTGATTGTTGTTAATGGTATGATCATTAGTATGTCATTATTGTTGTTTGTGAAATATAGTTAAAGTACAATGATTGGAAACAAGTTATATCAGGGTATACATTTTTATTTTTCTATGAAAGACATTCTAATAAAAAAGTCAGGTAGCAGTATTGTGATACTGATTACTGATTATTACGAGTCCTGTGATTATTACATACTTGTTGATAACACCAATGATGTAGATTTTATAACTGTGACAATAAAGATAACCCTAGAAGTTGTTACAATTGTTGGAGTGTTGAGACTACCATAGTCAACTGCTGACGATCTAGGAAAATTAAAGCATTTCTTGCCTGAAAAATGCAACGGAAAGGGATGGAAAATAATACTAGCTTGTGACTTTAAAAGAAACAGATTAGAATAAACTTGATTCTACTATATTATTAAAGAAATTACTAACAATGTATATTTACAAACAACAATTGCTGCAGATAATAAACAATCCAAACAGGTAGTAGAACATACTGTTCATTGAATTCTTAAGGAAATGATTGGTATGTCATGTTATGTTTTGTCACATTTGTGCAGTGATCATTAGTTTATAAAGGTTAAACTACATGCATGATAATTCTGCCAAAATGAAGTAAAAACTACTGCACAGAAGATTAATAACAGGCTATAAGGAAGCAAACCTGTTAACATTTTTGTATACACAAGGACATCCAAATTCCATGTAGACAGTGACTATAGATTAGGAGTGAAAATCAAGACAGTAAAGCTGTGATGCTGAGATCTTAAATGCTGTGCCACCATGTTGCATATTGATTGGACATAAACAGAATATATTAGAAAAAAAAACATAGTGACAGTCATGCTGACAATTACTCCTGAGCAATTCCTCATGGAGTCTGATCGAGATGATAACCCATGTACTCCCCCAGACTGCAATGTGGAGAGTTGGCTCGGGTTCAGGTGGATCTTACGGAGCTGCAGGGAGAAGTAAGCAGATTATCTGATTTATTAGCCAGATTTGGTAACTTTGTTACTGCTAGCGGCAACACTAACAATGATCCTGGTAACGTTGTATTATTGTCCGAGTCACCAGTCATTGACAGGATTAATGGCATGCATTCTAGGGATTCAAGGGTACTTGACAACAGTATGGACAATAATTTTGACAATTCTAATTTCACCTTACATTCACCTAGGATACCTAATGGCCAGGGCAATGGCAAAGACTGTCAAAGACCGATAGACTTACCAGCTACACGTTATTCTATAGATCAAAAGAACAGTAGCAAGTTAGGTATCTCAGACTTTACTTTTGATTGGTCTTTTGGAGACCTAGACCTAGAAGCTAAGTGTGTGGGAACTAAACCCAAGAAAACTATGTCCCAAATGACTCATGTACATAAAGAACAAAGTGCTGGCATTGACAAAAGAACTGGGACTGCAGTAGATGTACAGAGTATTACTGACAGGACAAATGGCAATTTGAATCATCTTTTAAAAAAAGTTTTGGACAAAAATTGTGTGTTTGATAACAATAATACAGGACATAATAATGGTAGTTCCTCGGTACCTAAGAGAACACTAAAGGACATTATTTATGTTTTAGGTAAGAAATTGAACAATATTAACAACATCAAATTGGATAATGCTTATTTTAACAAATGTATGGACCATAATATAGTCCCTATGGGACTTAGGTTTTTTAAGTATCCTATGGGGATAGAAATAACTGACAATACTGTACAACAGTTCAATCTGTTTTTTGACCATGTGGTTTTAAATATATGCAAATGTTAGACTTAATGATGAAAAATTAGTGAAACTTATGCAGGAAGTGGAAGAGCTGAATGAGATTATTAGGAATGATTTAGTGTTCCCAAAATGGGAAAAACTTTATGTCAAACAGTTTAATATGGCTGACAATGTTATGAAACAAATATACATTTGTAAAAACAAGACATTTTACAGAGATATTGATCAATATAGTAAGGGTAGGGCATATTTTTGGGACAAATACAAAGGGGATAACAACTATCCCAAAAAAACATACCTAATGAGGAATTTGATAATGGTAATTCCCTACATGAACATCAGAGGGACAATCAATCTTACAATTGTTTTCACACTAGCAGTAGGGGAAGACAAAGAGATTGGAAATGGGGAGGACATTGGAGAAGGCAAAAACATCAGGAGTATCAGGGACACCATCAGTATGTCATGGACAAGAGAGAAGGGGGGAAGGAGACATTGATGCTGAATAATCATATGTTCAATCACACTAGTGAGAAGATTACTAAAGAAGGTGTAGTCTATAGTTATAAAAATTTTAATATTTATAACTAAACTGAGTATCCACTAAACATTGTACATTTTGACTTACTTTCTAAAGGGATGAAATTCATCCCCACTATAAAATTTAGACTTGTAGACTGCATCAGTGAGATCAAAAGATATATAAGGAAACTCAATTTAAGTATTTTGTTCAAGGACTCCTCAGAGGACGTAAGTAATATCAATCAAGATTATTTGTGTAAAGGGTTAAAAAAGAAGAGTACATTTGTGCCCCCTGTGCATCCCGTCATTTCCATTTATGACAAGTCTGTAACACAACAGATATACAAATTACAAAATCACATTTGTGGTAAAAGGACTAACTATAATTTATCATTAGATGAATACAGGGTCCTTCAGGATTTAAGAAATGATAGGAACATTAGGGTAATGAAACCCGATAAAGGGGGTGGCATTGTTATATACGACAGTACAGTATATTCCACTAGACTGTATGACCTATTACACATGTCAGGAAATTATGAAATTGTCTCTCTGAATGAGATAAACATTGCATATAGAAGGATTGACTTACACCTGGAGGAATTTTTGACTGACAATAGAATAACGACAGACACTTACAACTTTATTAAAGTTGAACATCCTAAGTTAGCATCTATAGTTGGGATTCCTAAAGTCCTTAAAGACATAGAGGACCCCCCATTTAGACCAATCATCTCAGGAAGTCAGTCCAAAACCTTCCCCATGGGTTCCATTACTGATGCCTATTTGAAACACATTTAAAACAAAATTCCACATATGGTGAAAGACTCCTGGGAATTTTTGAAGAATTACCCTATCCATTCTTGGAGGGATGACTTGTTATTTGTTACTATAGATGTTATAGATTTATTTTCTTGTATCCCTAAGAATGAAGGACTAGAGGTATTTGCTAATAGTATACATAAATACGCAGATATAGAATGGGACAAAGCATGTTTACTACTGGACCTGATGTCAATCGTACTAGAACACAATTACATCCAATTTGAGGGTGAACGCTTCAGGCAAACCAGAGGTGTTGCTATGGGAGCAGCTTGTGCCCCCATATTCGCCAATCTGGTTATGCTAGATTGGGAGGAGACCAAAGTGTTCAGTAGTCAATTTATGCAATATATCAAATACTATTCTCGACATCTAGATGATATACACATCTTATGGGAAGGAAACAACAACATATTAGACCAATTTTTAGAATATCTTAATCAGAGTAGTAGTTATCTAAAACTCACCTCATCCAGTAGTGATCATGCTATATCTTACTTAGATACATATGTCTCTAAAATGGAAATAGGGTTTAAATCAAGAATCCATAGGAAAAATACTTTCTCAAATAGTTATCTAGAATATTCCAGCAACCATCCTAGGAACAAATTTACCAACATTTATAAAGAGCAGATAATATGTGACATTAGGATGACCTCTGTATATGGTGATATGTTAGATGAAGTGGCATTTATCACAGCTTTGTTTAAGGACAGAGGGTACGATGCCAAGATAATGGCCAGAGTTAGTCAGTTGGCAATTAAAGGATGGAGATGTAAATATAAACCCCTGTTGGGTATTAAATATGAATCAGGGGTGAATAATAGATTAACAGAGCACATTTCAGATGACAGTTCATCCTATGGTAAAAGATGTGTGTTGGAGTATGGACCATATATTGGCAAAGTTAAGAACATTTTGATAGCAAGTTGGAATATTATCTCAATTGACAAGAAACTAGTTAGAATATTAGGGACTGGACCCAAGTTTGTGTTTAAGATGGAAAATAATATTAAGAAGTATTTATAGGGAAGTAATTGGAGTACACTGTCCCATAATACTTATACTAAAATGTGGAAACTGTAAACAATGTAACTCTATTTTCCAGGAAAAAAGTATTGTGTTGGAGAACACAAATAGAACAAGAATTACATTCAAACAGGGAAATTGTTGTACTAAAATGGTTGTATATTTGGCAAAGTGCATGGTCTGCCCAGGATTTTATATAGGAAAAACTGAAAGGAGATTCAACAAGCGAATCTATGCACATCTTTACAGCATTAAAACAAAAGATGAAAAAATGCATTGTATAGACATATAAAAAAATGTGGAGACAGACATTTTTTTTCAATTTTGCAAAAATAGACAGTGTTCAAATAGACATTGGGGGGGATTTTAAGGGCTTACTGTCGTATAAAGAATATTGGTGGCAGGTTTTATCAGACTCCTCCACTCCACCAGGTCTTAATGATGTTATTTCAATAAAACCATTGTTAGTTATGGATTGAACCTATAACATCATATTTTGGCATCTTTGATCATTGATATGTGACTGTAGGCATTGTCATATGCGCATTTCTATCATGTTTTTTAATGATTTTATTTTTATTTTTCTATACAAAGACAGTTTTTCATATTAGAAATGATCTAATATTCAGCCTATTATGCCAGTTTTGATAGAAGTTCATTGTTAAGATTTACATATGTATAGGACATTGTAGGTTACTATGGACAGTAGGTGTCAGAATCATATGTTCCGACTATACATATATATTTCATTCTATCAATATATTCTCACATCCTCTATATGGTTTTATATCATTTGCATTTTTACACATTTTATAGTTGATTTGACATATCTTTTATGGATACTACAAGGTCATGGAAACTTTATTGATGTGTTATTGTTTTTGGTGTAACTGTGGTAGTTATAGTTATTTTTATTTTCTTTACTGTGTTATATGTCTTTAAAGAATGGTTTCAAATTTGTTGGTGCCAAAAAGGTTATTTAAATGTTGGGAGGTCCATGTATTAACGTTCTGATGAAGCTTGCCATTTTGCAAGTGAAAGCGCTTAACCTTTGGATTTACATCGCATTAGTTCAATAAAATATTTGTTTGTTTCTGTGGTCCTCACTGAGTATTTTTGATACATATCTTTGTATGGTATAGTGTTGCTTGAACTGCTTTTTGAAGAGAGGTTTGCGTCTCAAGACACTGAGGATTTTAACGTTCTGCTTCAGTTTTTGGTTCAGCTGTATTGTGAGCTAATAATTAAACATATGACACTATGCCAATAAACAATGGGCAAGTAAGTTTTTTTTTTTAATGCAGGCAATTTCTGCAGGAAATTAATCCTGCTGGGCAGTTGCGCAACTTTCCAAACCTGATGTACAGTACGCTTCTATATTTTTGATAATGCAAAATGGTTTCATAAGTGAGTACTAGTCTAACTGTTTTGAAGAGACATTTTAAGCTTAACCAGTATCACAATGTCAGAACCAAACACAAGCATTGTGTTTATGAGGTAGACCTTAACCATTATGCTAAACCCACTCCCCAAAATATCAGTCTTTAGATATGCGTATTATCTCAACACACCAAAAAGGAAATTTTTATTCCCCTTTTTAAAGAAATATATCAGTTCTATGAAAAGTGACTGTGTATACCTGTCTTTGTATGCACCACAAAGTTAGGCCTAGCCAAAACATCTAGACATATCACAGATCAGGGCCCATAGTTGATGGTCTGCAATTGCTTGACAGGTCAATCCCTCAGATAGATTAATTAAGTTGTCTGATATCCAGCTTTCAGCTTCTTTTCTGGGATGATAAAAAGTATTTATGAAATGACATCAACCATGATTATATAAAAAAAAAATAAAAAAATGTTTTAAATTACCTACAATCCTAAACACTCAGAGATCTAATTCAGCTTTGCTGGTCTTGTTTTATAACCAAAAGATATTGTAAATAAACAATACATTTCCCATTAAAGTACTACTCCCTGTTCAGTGCAGGTATTACTGAGTAGCTGAATTGAGAGTAAGTAGTATGCCAGCTCCATGATTAATTCCACAAAATAAGAAGGAGTAGTTACAGAAAATCAAAACGATTGGGTCACAAGTGAGTAATTAAATTATGATTCTTGTCTGTTAGGAGTTTTCAATAATAAAAATTTGTGCAAAAGCATCATCATTAAGTCCAAAGCACCAAAGGCGGACTTATATCTTCTTAACCCCAGCATTATGAAAGTAGATTAATAACATAATCAATAGAAGGAAATTTAATTGGATGACCAGTGTGGTTCTCTATAACCAACTACCAGTGTCTCCTGACACAGGTGAACATCCAACTGTGGATTATTTCAAAGCAAATTTAGGAAGAGCAGGTAAAGCTACAGCTCTTCTGCTGACAAATACTGCTATAACTTGATTCATTTTTGGACAGGTTTAACATTTCAGCAAGTATACCAAACACAGTTAAATAATTGACTTAAATCTGTTCAAAGGTACATTAGGGTTGATACCAGAGGCTTTTGCATTATGCCTTCATTGTCAATGCTTTAAGCAACATGATATAGGTTATATTTGAATGCAAAGCATTTCTCAGAGTGATATTACTTTTTTTACAATCATCTTTCTAAAGAAGCAAAGGCAACAAAGAGCTGTAGATTCATGTAAACCAGCAATATCAACACATTGACTCTTCTTAGTCTGGCTGTCTCTTGGAAACTTTTGAAAGATTTGATTTTAAAATAATTCAGCTTTGTCCTCCAGTCAAAAAAATAAAATTATCATTTTAATTGAATCCAGCAAATATTCATTATGTAGTTATAATAAGAAATAATTAAAATGAACTGGATTCTGAATTCAATATTAATCAGCCTAATAACATGACCTTATACTTATTTACATATTCACAGTGGTGCAACAACTATACATATTCCCATTTGTATAACCAGGCCTCATCAGTTATGAACTTTGTGTCTTTGCCTTTCACAAAGATATGACTGTTTGTCTATCTATCTAAACCTAAGAAAAAACACACATATAATACAATCCTAATAAATCCAATCTAATTCTGATTATATAGTCGATAAAAGAAGAAAATAAAAGAAAAGAAAAGAAAGCTGCGGAAGCCCTTACAAATGCCTTCTATGAACACCTCCAGGACTGCATGGATCAGGCAATCCCAAATAAAACCAAGACTCTTTCCACAAAGGGCAAACGTCCAGTATGGTGGACCCCAGCCATTAACAAACTTTACAATAAGAGGAGAAAGCTATTACATGATAGAACAAAATCCATAAAAGGGAAGTCACCCCTGATCATTATTAGTAAAAAAATACGAGCACTCATAAAATCAACTAAGGCCAATTTTGAGAGAAAAATTGCCATGGATTCAAAGGACAATCATAAGGCCTTTTTCAGCTATGTTAGGAACCTGGGTGGAAACTCCCAGATATGCTCAGAATTAGTCCAAAATGATACAAAAATCACTGAACCCACAGACATTGCCAACATACTGGCAGACAGGTTCAGTGCAAACTTCACCCTCTCCCCTAAAGGAGAGATAACTATCCCAGCTGAGTGTAGCCTCCCGGACATCTCAAATGCGCAGGTGAAAGCTGCTCTCTCTAAAGCTAAAAACACAGCATCAATGGGACCGGATGGTGTCCCCGGCTGTGTGCTACACGAGCTAAATGAGGAATTAAACCCGCACATAAGGCAGCTGTTTAATCTCAGCCTTACCACAGGATACGTGCCCAAGGAGTGGCGCACGGCAACTGTGGTCCCACTCCACAAAGGCGGCCTCACGGACCCTGGTAATTACCGCCCATAAGCTTAACAAGTCTAGTCTGCAAAGCTATGGAGAGGATCATAATGGAGCTCATAAACAAAGATATAGGGACTTGCAGACATTGGACCCGACCCAGTTTGGCTTTGTCAAGGGAAGATCATGCCTTTTGAACTTGGTCGACTTCTTCGAAACAGTCACCAAGGCCATTGATGAGGAAAGGCAGTCCATACAGCCTACCTTGACCTTGCAAGGCTTCGACACAATACCCCACTCGGTATTGTAGAAAAACTTACCAGCTTAAATGTAAACCCATATGTCACAAGATGGGTTGCAAACTGGCTTAAGGACAGAACCCACAGGGTTAGAGTTGCTGGCGCTGTGTCAGACTCCAAGCCAGTCACAAGTGGTGTCCCACAGGGCTCGGTCCTTGGCCCCCTATTGTTTGGCATCTACTTCTCAGAAGTACAGGCCAACATGGGAGGACTTTGGTTGACAAAGTTTGCAGACGACTGCAAACTGGGCGCCATAGTGGAAAGTGCATCGGACACGGATATCCTTCAGAAGGGACTCACGGAAACAGATAGCTGGTGCCAGAGCCATGGCCTGAAGTTAAACGCCAAAAAATGTATAGTCATACCCTTCGGGAAAAACAAGGTAACCCCAAGCTACCATATAGGTGGCAATCCACTAAGCACAGAAGAGGTTATCAGGGACCTGGGGACCCAGGTTGACAGTGGCCTTTCTTTTGACACTCACGTTGCTAAAGTGGTTAGAAAGACCTTCTGCATTGCCCACCTGATCATGAAGGGATTCACATCCAGATCTAGTGAGGTCATTGTTCCCCTGTACTCTTCACTTATCAGACCAATGATCGAGTACAATGCCCCATTCGGGATGTATCTCACCCGACATCTGCAGCAATTGGAGAGACCCCAAAAGTTCCTCACCAAAAGGATAAAGGGACTCCAAAATCTGTCATATGCTGCCAGATTGAAGAAACTCCAGCTCTATTCAGTCGCATACCGTCTGCTCAGAGGTGACATGTGCCTGACATACAAGGCCATGTCCAACCCGGAATTAATGGAAATGCTCCACCTCAAAAAGTCCAAATCCACCAAAACCACTAGAGCAAGCGACTTAAACCTTAGCACGGATATAAATAGGACATGCTGGAGGGATAGATTTATCACTCAGAGACTCCCTATGCTGTGGAATAAAATCCCAGTCCATGTGAGGCAGAGCACCTCGCTGACTCTGTTCAAGAGAAATCTAGACCTGTGGATGGGAGATCGTAGGTTTACCCCGGGAATCATCTCTGTGTCACTGCTGGACAGAGGCACAACAAACTAATGGGCACAGTATTTTTTCATATAAGGGGTGGCGTAAGCCACAAAAATTTGGGCTAGGCTTATAAATGCCTTAGGGCAGATAGCCTAGTATAAACCTATGAACCTATGAACCTAAGAAAACTCAGAAAATAGAGACTCGCTTGGTAAAATGGTCAATATGTTCCTTTACATGCAAATTAAACATACAGATACCACACAAATCATAAAAATAGTACTTTCCCATCCTTAACAAATCGCCTTACCTCTTAAAGTAACTTACTGAAATGTATACATATCAGTGTAACCATTTTCTTAGATCCATTCCCCATAAGGAGCTAGAAGCATTAGTACAGCTGGCAGTGATACTTAAATGTCATAATAATTCTGAGTACAACAACCTACAATAGTGTATGCAAGGTGGCACATCTCTATGCATCTCAGCAACACTAGAGCTACATCAGCAGCAAAATAAAATCATTAAATATAGTCATCTGCAAATGAAAACATTCAAATTAAAGACAAAAATAATATGTGCAGAGACAGGTAATATGAAGTTTATCCCTAATAATTCAGTAGCTCCATTGTCAAAATATTATTTTCACATGCCTAAGTATGTGCACATGTCAATGTAACCCATTTTTCAAGCATTTCATACCTGATGAAATAGTAAACTCAGTACGGATTGAAATTAGGCAACTACTCCCCAAAATACTTAATAAAATAATCAAGCAAAAACTAACTCCTATGGTAGAGCATCCCAACCCATAAATATTAGCAAACTAGATTGACATTGTCTTAAAATTGCATGGGCCAGATTCACGATGGCTTGCACGGAGTCTAAGAGTAGAGTAAGACTCTATGCAGCCATCATGTCCAACAAGCGATCCAGGAACAGCCTGCAGGGGCGTGCAAGAGAGCTCCTAAAACGGCTCTTACACGGACAGGGCTGGGTTATGCAAATTACCTCAATTGCAGGCGAAAGGCATGCAAATGAGGTAGATTTGCAATTCAGGAAACCTGAACCTGTCCGAGTAAGAGCAGTGTTATCTGCAGAAATCTACTCTGTTGACAACTGAGTACCGTTCTCCAAATAGCAAAACGGAGCCATGACAGCTCCAAATAA
Source organism: Protopterus annectens (assembly GCF_019279795.1). Taxonomy (NCBI): domain Eukaryota; kingdom Metazoa; phylum Chordata; order Ceratodontiformes; family Protopteridae; genus Protopterus; species Protopterus annectens. Next base: position 1,520,898,123 of record NC_056728.1, read on the forward strand.
AGGTTGCATCCAGTGCAGGAAGCATGCCAATGGCCAAATATATGGCCAATGGCAATGTTTCCTGATGCAATATGAAAAAAATATATATATTTTTTTCTCCGATTTCAGATTTTTAAGCATAGCGCAGTGCCGCGCAAATGGGCTGTGCTCTAAAAAACAGAAAAATAAAAAGTAAAACCCACAAATGTGAATTTTATTTAAATTGTTAATTTACAATGCAAGGGAATGGAAGGCTGAAGACAACATGGCCACCGAGTAGAGGTTGCTAAGGGGAGAAGCACAGTCTAAGAGCTGTAACCAAGCATTAGTAGGCAATCCTATGCAAATGAGGGTTAGGATAGTGAATCGCAGGTTTACATAGCAAATGAGCACAGTCAGTGGAGTGTAGGAGTAGGATAAGGGGAGTAACAGAGTAGACGATAGGTGACATCATGAGTGGGGTATGTATGAAAGAAGGGAAGCTCATTGGAGCAGAGTGGCATGTGTCAGCTGTCATTTACACGTCATTGAAAGAGGTGTGTCAACAGGTAGGCTAGGTAAAGGCAAGAAATGGAAGGTGTATGCCATGAATAACACCAAAGTTTCTTGCTGAGTGGGTATGTGTGCATGTGCGCGCCTGTAAACCCGAGTAAGACAGTGTGCGTATGTGTAAGTGTGAGTGCGCGCGTTTAAGCCGGAGTAAGCATGTATAAGGCAGTTTGAAGTGTTGTAAGCGCGTTTGCGCTGGTGTGCGCATGTATTAACCCAGATAAGCAAGTTGTAGTCCGTGTAAGCATGTGTGTGCACATGTGTGAGCTGCTGTGAGCGTGTTTGCACTTGTGTGTGTGGCGTTGCCCCCCCCAAGGAAACTGAAAGGAAATAGGAAGCACAACAAATAGCAGGAAGCTACCAGAGAGTATTAGCACAGCTAACAGGTGAAAACAATCGGAATCAGGCAATTACACAGGCAGTACACTAGCCCAGCCCAGCCTAGCACTTAAAACTCTACAAACAACAGTCCATTATGTTTCTCACAAGAGACACTGCAGTAAGCTAATAGAAGTGAAAACTGAAAAAGCTTTACTGAGACAAAGAAATGTTAGGGGCTGCTATTGCTGTTATAAGGCAACATATGCAACATGCTGAGGGTGGTGACAATGGAAATGCTGCTGGACAGCCCACAGTGAGGAGACGGAGAAGAGTGTACAGGCCCAGGGTAACCTACCAGGGGCTACATGAGCTGGAGATAGTGGAGTGCTATAGAGTGGACAGAGACCTCCTGCAGCAAATTGTTGAGCTGTGCAGGCCACGCCTCACACACAGAAGCAACAGAGGGGAACCCATCCCAGTGGAAACCAAGGTATGTGTTGGCCTAAGCATATTAGCAACAGCTACCTTTCAGAGACCAACTGGTGATATGATGGGGATATCACAGGCATCGGCATCCAGGGTACTGCACCAGTTCCTGGATGCCATGTCAGCAGATGTCGGTGATCATGTATATTTCCCCAATTCCCGTGAGGTATTGGCCAGCAATATGCATCTCTTCCAGCAAATAGTGGAATACCCTGAGGTAGTGGGTGCAATAGACTGCACGCACATATGCACCAAAGCACCAGCCGGCAAGCGGGGTAGGGTCTACTTCAACCGCAAGGGCTTCCCCTCCATCAACTGCGAGGTCATGTGTGATGCCCAGGGCATAATAAATACTGAATGTGTGTGCTGGCTGCCCTGGAAGCTACCATGATTCCCATATCTGGCATCTGACGCAGCTGTACCAGACATTTGCCATTGGGGACATCCCACATGGTCACCTAGTGGGGGATGCTGACTATGCACTGGAGCCGTGGCTGATGACACCCATCAGAAATGCACACACACCTGAACAGGAACGCCATAATGAGGCACACGCACAAACACAAAATGTAATCAAGTGTGTGTTTGGGCTGCTCAAGTCACGGTTCCGGTGCCTGGACACATCTGGTGGAGCCTTGCAGTACTCACCAACTACATGTACCCAAATTGTCATGGCATGTGCTATGCTACATAATATGATCCTGTGAAAACAGCTGCAGCAGGACCAGCATAGGCCTGGGCCAAACAGCCCCCCACCATTGCCAAGGTCATCACAGGCAGAGCGTGACTCGGAGGAGGAGCAACCTGAGCCTGCCCCAGTAGGCCGAAGGAGGCATGCCCAGTATGCTTTGGCCTTGGCAAAGAGGCAATGCATAGCACATACACTGGCTCAGTAGGAACTCTATACCTCTCTCTGACTCACACATATAGTAAAAGGGATGCTTAAGTTGACACTACCTGCTTTCAAACATGTACAGGGAGTGTAGTATGTGCATCCCACATAGGCAGCCCTGCAGCACCACCTGAGGCATGATTGCCATGTGTTAAGCAATTTAAAGCAGTGCTAAATAGCATTTACCACCATGTAGTATATGCAAACGGAATCACACACACCAACTAGTGCAACTGTGGTCAATGTTGAGTAATATTGGGCAACGTCCAGCAAAGTTGGTGAATATTCAGCAATGATGGGCAAGCCTGGCCTAAGTGGGGCATAGCTGAACAAAAGCCAACATGCTCATATTTGCTTAGCTGGCCCTTAAGCAGTCTGGTCTGCTCAGTATGAAAATATAAAGCAGTGATGAGCCTAGAACTCAGGATACTGTGCACTATAGTTAAAGTACTGAACCACTAAACCATGACAGTATTGCAGTGGTCAGCCAGTATGAAGAAATGTTGATAAGTCTATGCAAAGTGTCTCATAGAAACCCTGCAGGCACAGCATAATCCCTGTTGAGTTATGACACAAAGGGGAGTCCTGCAGTAAGAACAGAACTTGACTTCCAACACACACACGCAGTATAAATGTTAATATTGGTCATGCTCACACACATCCACAAATGTAGTTGACCTCAGATCACAACATACTGAAAGGTCACACTGGGCATGCTCACACACTTGAATAAATGAGACAAATGTCAGGCAACAAAACATGGAAAGCCTGAACTGGGCATGCTCACACACTTAGGCCATGTCTGAGTACAGCAGTGGGCCACACATATCTGGCAGTTGCATGTGTTAACCCAGGAAACTCTCACTATCCAGCAATCCACCCTGTGTACACAGTTACATGACAACAGACACATATATAATATAGTGGAACCCTGTCATAATCAAATATGTTCTGCAGATACCTAAGTTGTTCATAGAAACTGGGAAAGCAAAGACGATAAAGACTTGCAAACAGTATCAGCAATAAATAGTGTGCATCCTGAACATAAGCATAGATTCAGAGGTCGATACTAGGCTATCTGCCCTAGGGCATGTACAAGCCTAGCCACAGTGTGTTTGTTTTTTGCAACCCTGTCAGATTACTACACTGTGCCAGTGAATAGTAGGTCACACAAGATAGCCCATGTATGTCTAAGCTAGTGTGCCTCTGTCTAGCAGAGACACAGAAGATATCCCAGGGGTAAACATACGATCACCCATATAGCTGTCAAGATGTCCCCTCTAGCTGGTCAGTGGGTGGCTCTACCTATGTGAAACTGTGATCACAATCCGGAGTGAGTGGAGGCCCTGGGATAAGAATCTGTCCCTCCAGCATGTCCTATTAACATCTGTGCTGAGGTATATGTCCCTGGAGTGTTTAGCTCCAAGGGAGTGGAATATCCTGAGTTGGAGCATGTCCAGTAATTCTGAGTTGGGTATTTCTGTAAACAACAGGCACACATCATATCCGAGTAGGTGGTAAGTGATTGAGTATAGCTGGAGTTACTGCATCTGAACTGTGCAGGTCATCCGTGTGAGTCCCTACACCTTTCTCATGAGGAACTTCTGTGGCCAGTACAGTTGCTGCAGGTGTTGGATAAGGTACACCCCAAATGTGGCATTGTAACCAAGCATGGTTGTGATGAGTATAGGGGCACAATGACCTCACTCGATCTAGATGTGAAACCATATGGGATAAGGTGGCTTATATAGAAGGTCTGTCCAACCACTTTGACAACGTGAATGTCAAAGGTGACAGTACAAACAAGTCATGTCCCCAATCACCTAACAACTCCTACCGTATGTAATGGAGTACTACCTATGTGGTAATGTGTGGGCATGTTGCTATTCCCAAAGGGGATGACTATGCAACTAATAGCATTTAGCTATAGGCCATGGCTCAGGCACCAGTCATCCATCTCTGTGAGACCCTGTTTGAGTATGCATGTGGCAGCTGGAGAGTTGATTATGGCACCCAGTTTGCAGTCAAGTGCGAACAAGGTCAGCCATAGTCCCCCGGTGGTAGCCTGTATGTCAGAAAAATATATACTGAACAAGAGAGGTCCCAGGACCGAGCCGTGTGGGATGCCACGTGTAACTGGTGTATAGTCAGACATGTCACCTGCAATTCTGACCATATGGGTGCTATCCCTGATCCAGGTAGCAATCCATCATGTGAGATATGTGTCCATATTGATGATGGTGAACCTATGCATAATGACCCAGAGGGTTATTGTGTGGAAGGGGTTTGCAAGGTTCAGGTAGGCTGTGTGGACAACACTTCCTATGTCGATGGACCTGTTAACCGTCTAAAGAATATAAACATGTTTAAGAGGCAAGATCTGCCCACAACAACGCTGAAATGTGTAGGACACAGTGTCTGTAGGTTCCCGATGTCTATGTGTAAGAGACCCATGACAATACGCTCCATAGATTTGCAGAACAGGCTAGTTAGGCTTATAGGGCAATATTGTCTGTGGTCCGTTGTGGCACCAACACTGTGGAGTGGGACCACTGTCGCTGTATGCCATTCTGTGGGTACATATCCTGTAGTAACTCTGATATTGCACAGTGATGTAATGAGAGGGTTACGTCTGTCATGAAGCTTGTGTAAGATGCATGCTGGGACACCATCTGGTCCCATTGATGCTGTGATGTATGCTTTGGGGAGGGCAGCACTCACCTGTTACTATGTGATGTCAGGGAGGTTACACTCTGTTGGGATGGATAGTTGCTTAGTTGCTCCCTAGGGGGGATGGGGGGAGACATCTGCACTGAACCTGTTTGCCAGGATGTTGGCAATGCCAGTGGGTTCAGGGTAAGTTTAGTCAGTATGCAGTAACTCACAGCATATCAGTGAGTGTCCAGCCAGGTTCCTGACATAACGGAAGAAGGCCTTGTGATAGTCCTATGTGTATGGTGCAATTGTCCATGAGAAGCAGCCCTTAGATAAGTTCATGAGTGATCGTAGCTGTCTGCTAGTACAGATCACAGATGCTTTCCCCATCTGGGATTGTGCTCTATCATGTAGTAGCTTCCTCCTGATGCTGTACAGCTTATTAATGGCTGGGGTCTACCAGACAGGTCCCCTGTCATTGGTGGAGTGAGTCCTGTTATTATTTGAGATAGCAAAATCCATGCAGTCCACTAGGTGTCCATAGAATGTGTATGTAAAGGATGCAGCAGTCTGAGCCATATTTGCCACTGTCTCAGGGTCTTTGAAGGATACCACCTTGCTTTGGTGAAGTGAGACGTTGGCTCATGAGAAGTTCACCAAGATTACCCAGGTTGGGTGTGTGAAGGGTATATGTATGTCCAGTGAGACATATGTATGTTCTGACCTTACCAATGAGGGGTATATCGCTGGTGTGGAACATAGAATCCCCATGTTGGTGATGATCAGGTCCAATATGTATTCCCCCTTGTGGCTGTGGTGACTGGCTGTGCCATAGCATATGAATTTACAAATTGTAGCGACTGTAGGGCAAAGGTGTTGGGGCTTGAGTAGTATCCCCAGTCAATATTTGTGTATTTGAAGTCACCCAATATAATGGTATTTGTGGAAACCTTCATATTCTCCACTGTTCCCAGGAATGCCTAGTGTGGTTCCTGAGTATGGGAGGGTGTTCTGTAGTAGGCAACAAACTGAAAGGCAGTTTTGCAGAATGGTAGTTGTATATGTATGGTCTGTGATGCTTTGTGCAGTGCTACTAACCTGGAGGTGTGAGTATCTGTGATGTATATGGATACTCCCCCAGTTGTGTTGTCTGTTCCAAGTTCTGTGGTCAGAAAGCATGGTATGAAACATAACCTAGTAGTGCTGGTGTGCATATGTGAGCCTGAACTAGGCATCTGTTAGTGCACAGATATCGCAATCCTCCATACTGAGGAGAGTCCTGAGTGGCCGCAATATGAGGGTAACACATCTGTTGTTGAGCAGCATTACCCTTAGTGTCATTTAACCTGTAATGTCTATGGAGGTGGGTTTGTCGTTTGAGCCTTGCTCAACAAATGCACTATGGTGGTAGCAAGAGCCTTAGCCAGCATTCAAAGGTCCAAGGGTGAAAGGTGCAAGCTGTCCATAGTGAAGCTACGTGGCATGTCGAGTATGTCACCACAGGCTGACAGACACTGTACCCCCTATGAATGACACCAATTTGTTAGCCAACTGTTAAACGTGATATTTTTGTCTGTATACTGTAACATCATAACTGGTGGGTGTAAGATGCTAGACAAGGTCAGGGTCATACTGGCCTGGGCTACATGATCACAGTGTTCCTCCATGTACCATGTCATGTGGTCCAGGGAATAATGTCTGAGGTTTTACTCACCAGCATGGACAATGATGGTGCCAGTCCTGTACTTCCTTTGGAGTGATCTGACTGCATGTGTTATGTGGCAGATCCTGGCACCCGACAGACAGCCCAAAGTGACTATTCCCATGTTTGGGCTGGTGAGTGGTACGTCAGTAGTCTGACAATAACTGTCACCTATTACAAGTGTATTAGGTGTGTTGTTTAGCCTGAAGGGCAGTGACTGTGTGGCACACTGAAATTGTGAACTATGTGATATGTGGGTATTGTAGTGGGGTAGCAGTTGTGTGTGTGCCTGATGTGGAGGTCTCTGCTGCTTAGGCAGAGTTAATTCACAGCATCCGAGTATGTCTATGTGTGATAATGTGGTTTGAGTGCTGTCACCAGAGGATATGTGAGACTGATATGTGGTGTGTGTTGTTACCTTCACCACCTGATAGACTGTGCCAGTCATGGGTCGAGAGAGTTCAGCACCTTGTATGTCTCTATCGGTGCATCTAACACATATATCTGAGGAGGAGAGGGTTGTCTGTGTACATGAGGCAGATGTGACATTGTGTCAACATCACAATATTCACCAGATGGACTGGAGAGTACACACGAAACCGACCCCTGGACATGCCGGGATATCATGATTACATACACTGTAGCCAGATCACTAAGGATCAGTAGGGTGTTAAGTGTGTAAAAGTGTATAACAGGGATTAGTGCTCAGGTTCGTTGGTGTTCTGTAAAGAGTAGCTGAGAAGGAGTCCAGACTGAATCATGACACCTCTGACAGCTATGTCATATATAGCAATATACACCCATATATGTCCTGAGTCAGGGCCAACTGTACCTGACTGACAATGCCGACATCCTGACAGACAGGCCCATATATATAGACCCACCTCCCACTGACGATAGTCCATATCATTATACCAGGAGATATTACATGTAGAATGGATGAACAGCTACCCCGAATGCCAAAAGCATGGCAGCAAGTGGAATACATTGATTTCCAATATGTGTCATGCATAAACTACAGAACAAACATATCCTGCACCTGAACAGTCAGCTGAGCCTCCCCCCCCACACAGACACAGAATATGGAACCATCGAATGTGTTACAGCAACATATGGCACTCCACACAAGTGTTGGTGGACAACACACCATGGGAAGTACAGTCCAGTACGCCTATGAAGTCTGATCTGCAAGGCCATGGAGTCCATCATGGTTGAAGTCATAAACAGAGCTATTGGAAGCTGACATACACACAACCCTACTAACTGTGGTATGTTCATGTGCGGATCATGGTTCCCAAACATGCTAGACTGTTTGCAAGGCAGCCACCCAGGACATACATCACTGAACACAGCTACACATGTCTCACATAGACTTTGAATAGCCTTTTATCAACATCCCAGACACATGTAGTACCCACAAAACCAACAAGTTGTGCATAAATATGTGTTGACATATGAAGGAATGTCAATGTGTCCACAGACAGATCACACAAGGTAAGGATTATGAGTTCCTGTTCAAGCTGTTGACACCCGACGACCCACATGGACCATTCCTGGAATGGCATAAAACAAAGTCTACACACATTACCATGTCCAGTCTGATGATGTTACCATCCTATAAATACAGCAGGAGAAGGGAAACCAGCCAGTAAAGCAAATAGCACACCGTGTTAATGCATCTCTCTAGTATCATAACATAGTTAGGTAGGGGTTTGAATACACACATTACCATGTCCAGTCTGATGATGTTACCGTCCTATAAATATAGCAGGAGAAGGGAAACCAGCCAGTAAAGCAAATAGCGTGCCATGTTAATGCATCTCTCTCTAGTATCATAACATAGTTAAGTAGGGGTTTGAATCCTGCAAACGATGACTGTATGTTTGGGGGGGGGGTGTATGTGTGCAATTGTCTTTGAAAGGAGTGCCCTTTTTGGAGACTGGGAAAAGACACTAAAAGAGGTACATTCCTCTTTGGAAAAACTGATGATGTCACCATCCTACAAATACAGACGGAGAAGGGAAACCATCCAGTAAAGCAAATAGCACGCCATGTTAATGCGTCTTTCTCTAGTATCATAACATAGTTAGGTAGGGGTTTGAATCCTGCAAACGCCAACTGTGTGTGTGTCACTGTTGGTCAATGCGGTGTGGGTTTTGCTTTTACTATGGTATGACATATTATGATTACAACAGTAAGTACATTGCACACATCAGGTATCTGCATGGCAAATATATATGTGTACATGTCCCCTCAATCAGTGCATAGTTGTGAAGCCTGCATACTACATGAATACATTTGTTTCCATTGACAGGTTGTGCCGCTGCTTCTCAGATTGTAGGTCACATATCTGTGTGACAAGGCCATCCACTGTCGTGATCTGTGGCCAAGGTCATCTGTGCCACACACACCCATGACAGTTACTTAAGAGTAGTGTGAGTGAGGGTATATGCCTGGGGTATATGTCAGACATGTTCGTACACAACAACGACTGCTAATAATGGACAGTCTTTATAGGTGTACAACTACCTTGTGGATATGCATTCAGGCCTCTAATGTCTTATGTCATACACCTTGGGACTCCACAATACCTATGGATATGTGAATACCAAGGGACACATGACATAACATGAGGCTGTATGTACACATTGGTATCCAACATACATGTTGAGGGCTACCACCTATGTGGTACTGACGGGATAGTATGTATAGTACATGTGGATGACTATGCCTTAGTCAGCTTACTGCTATACAGCATGTATCAGACAACAGGTATCTGTCTGTATGATACCCTTGTGTAGGATATGCCTCCCATCCAGGGAATGCATAGTAGGCCAATGCATGCATTTCCAGATTTGGATGGACACATCCCTAGTGTGGTTGCATGTACCTAAGGGGGCTATATGCTAAACAGGTGTGGTCACAGGAATGGGTGTCAGTCATTACCACTGGTTAGTGTTATAGTGTAGCACCGGAAGGATCCAACTGTTACTGAGTTCCCTATGACTGTGTGTCATTTGTCAGGACATCATCCATTGATTGCTTATAGTCATGCTGTTGAGGTTGTGTATACTACCAGACTGCAAATCATTGACAGATATTAATGGTATCACCCACAGCATAGTGTCAACCCATGTCATACACACATGTCTACCCATGTTAGTACATAACTGTAGTAGAATGCATACTGGCCATGAAAGATACTATGAGATGTTAACAATGTGTACAACAGGGTATGCCACACATCCCATGTGTCCACTATGCACATACATGCAGCAGTGCACACCCACCATGTTCACAGATATACGCTTGCTAATCTGTACTGCACACATCACACACATACTTTCCACTCACTAACACATGCTGGCAACACATTACACTTCAGCCAAGTGGCACATGGGTGGACAATACATACTCAGACCTAGCAGTGGTGTAAACAATGCTACATTGACAATCAGAGCATTGATGCATAATGTCTGCTCAGATATACCTACAAGGATATCATTACACTTTCCTGTTGACCACTTGCTAATATTGCTACACTGCTGTAGTGTCACCCTGTGCATCAGCACCATGTTAGCCTGTTCCTCCATCAATGTTACAGATGACAGGAGGTGACACAGGTATCATCATATGCACAGGACGTTTTGTTGTTTGCCAGAGCCTGACATTGACCCATCCAATCGACATGTCTGTGTGTGTGTGTGTGTGTGTGTGTGTGTGTGTGTGTGTGTGTGTGTGTGTGTGTGTGTGAGGGACAACAGTACAGCATGGGCCAATGTTGATGTAATGTGTGTGTGTATGTGTGAGCCCTAGTTGTTTGGTTAATGTGTGTGTCTGCATGCACACAGCTCCACCATGTGGATGCCATATACAGTAGTTTGTGGGACAGCCACAGACTGTACCTGCTAGGCTGTACAGATCACTGTCTCCAACCACGGACACAGTACCTGTGCCTGGCAGGGGTGCTACGGACAGTATCGGGTACCAACCCAGACTGGGTACTGTCATCAGAGGCAGAGATATAACGACTGGACCCATGTCCCTGCTGGGACTGGCCAGAGCCACATGCATGTGGTCTACTGGGATGGTCAATGGACAGGCCAGCCCTGGGGCTGGTACTGCCACTACAGGAGCGGCCATGAACTGTGGGCTGTCCGTGACCACTGCCAGCTGTTGCTGTTGCTGGCATGTGTCCGTGTCAACGTCGCAACCGTCCCGCACGGTCCTGGCTCATGGAAGACATATTGTGGAGGGCATCTAATGTCTCCTCCCAATGTCTATCAATGTCCTCGGTGTAAGTCCGGATGGCACAGACAAGGTCACGGATGCTGTCATTGATAGCGGTGTAATGTGCCCTCTGCGCCCTAAGTCCCTGCCTGGTGTACCGTTCCATACATGCCTGAGCCTGCATTACAGCCTGGAACATACTGGACATTGTAAGACCTTTGAGGGCACGCCTGCCAGGGGCAATATGATCAGCGGTGCTCCCCCGAGAACCCCTGGACCTCCGCCTATGTGGTGCCATTCCAGGAATATGGCTATGGCTGCTGTGAGGGGATGCAAGTGCCATGGGTACCACACTCTCCTGGTCAATGCCAACTGTATGCTGTCCATTGCCTATGGCCATTGGTGGTGAGGGATGTATTGACAATATGAGTGTGCACATAGATGGGGTTGAACACTGTGTACTGCTGATTGGTGGACCAACGACAGACCCTGTCAATCCTTCCTGTGCCTAAATACATGTTTCATCATCACCACTATTCGTGGCAGTGGCTTCAGGTTCCCTGTTGCTTTCAGCCACCCCTAACTCAGCACCTGTGAGAGGAAGACAGGAAACACACTTTACGGTCTGCACATGAACACATGCAACATGAACACATGCACACATGCACACATGCACACATGAACACATGAACAAATGCACACATGAACACATGCACACATGCACACATGAACACATGCACACATGCACACATGAACACATGAACACATGCACACATGCACACATGCACACATGAACACATGCACACATGAACGCATGCCCACATGCACACATGAACACATGCACACGTGAACACTAATACACTCCTCACTACAGCACATACACACACACACACACACACACACCAGCAATCCAACACATACTCTATAGTGGGTGAAGGTGGGTGTCAGTATCACAAGGTAAACAGTCACCACACACGTGTCAGCATGCAGAATATGTGTTGCACAAGACCATGCAGTGCAAGTGTAGACACCCCTATTTAATGGCAGTATACATGGCTGTGATGCAACTGTGTAGTTGTTTAGTGATTGGCTACACCCTGGAACACAATGTGTACATGGACACAACGTTGCTGTGCAGGTATTATCAGCTCTGCAATGGCCTGTGCACCATCACTTACAAGTATACATGCCATGGCTGCATGTGTTATCTGTGTGATACATAGATATCCATGTCTGAGTACAGTGTCTGTGTCCATAGCAGATAATAGTAGGCATGGGTGTAGCACATGCATGCTATGTACACACACTGGATGAGTGGTGCATGTTGACGTGAAGGAATCCCAATGCTCGACATGGCCAGTGTACAGTGGTTATGGTGAGTGTAGGACATATTGCAAATATGTCGATGCCAGACATGGCATGGCATGCTACACGACTGCAACATTAAACACCACACATAGCCAATGTGTGTCAAGTGACCTATACACCCACTAGCATTCCAGGACATATATGTGACACTTTGTTTGGATGGCGACTGCTGTGCATATTGTGTATACTGGCATATGTAAGCACACACACAACATGCTATGCATATTGTGTATAGGTGCATATGCTTGCATACACACAACATTGAGGTGCAAAGCAATGACTGCTATGAGTAGTACTGTGGTCACTGTAACTGGATGGGGTATAGTACCCTGTGCCATCATCAACATGCATCTTGTGGTCACTCACAGCTACTAACGTGTGCAAGACCACCGCCTAGCATGCTGTACCTGAACTGCAGTGCTGTGGCTACGTTCACAATTACACAGCCACCTTGTACATGGGTGTGTGATGTGCCCAATAGGGAGCATTGCCTAACATGACTCTGTTATGTGTTGCAGAGTGTTGCACAGCCCCATAATAGGCTTCTACCCCTGAGGTACATCGTGTGTGTGTGCATGACATGTGGGATACTGAAGTGTGACCTTACAGTGGGTGTGTGGTAATGCCAAATGTAGCATGTTTTTGTGTACTGCGCATGATAAACGTGTTCTGTTGTGTACAGCTGTAGCAACTATGCATATCCAATGTGCAGTACAGTGTTGCCACAATTGTGTCTGCTTCACTGTGTATTGCATGTGATTGATGCAGCTACTGACTTTACTGAGATGACTGATGTCTCACAGCAAAGATGCACAGCATGCATTATGCGTAGGTGTGTTATGTGTACATGGCCTACACCTCACCTATGACATGCACATTTCATTACCAATATTAAAGTGTTAACACACTCACCAGCATGTATCGTCTGCCCTGCTGTCACACCAGAGGGACCTACAAGAATATGACACAGTTTGTCAGTGGCCACAGCTGTGGCATTGCTACTATGAGTGTGCTAAACTACAGTGGAACAACAGTCAACAGTCACAGGTGTACAGATACTATTCCAAATATCAGTATTGCACACAATAGGCAGCACAACTGCTAAACACACAGTACACATCTCACATATGCATATTCTAACAATACAGGTAATGGTAGTCTACAGCTAGGGCATATTACCTGCATGCTGCATGTCATCCTGCTGGGTTGCTCCAGCCTCCATGATGACACATGCATGATGCTGTTGCTGCTGTAGGCCAGGAGCCACCACGCTTAGGAGCAGCTCCTCCACTCTGTTGAGGGGGGATGTATGGCCGCCACACCACCTGTGGCAAGCTGTTGCCTATGGATATCAGATGCACGCCGCCGGACATGTCTAATTAAATCACTGCATTGATGGCGTACCTGCTCATATGTCCGGTTATGCATGCCTATGTCATTTACCCGGCAAACAAGATCTTGCCACAGTGCAGTACGCTCATGCTGGTGCTGGCTGGCCCTGGAAAAAAGCAGGTTATAGTGCTGCACCAGGCTGTTCTGTATTTCCTGCTCCTCTGCAGCTGTATACGATGGATTGCGTTGATGAGCCATAACCCTGGAAGACAATTAAATGATATGTGTGAGCAAGTCATGTGGCACACTTAACATTAGGAAGTACAGATATCACTTACCTGCCATATATAGCATCTATCTGTCTATCAGAGGATACACACGTTCAATACCACATATCAGTGCTCAGCCCATAACTGGCTGACAGTGCCTGCCACACTCCATATAACAAACCAGTATACACCAGTAGTCGGCACACTGTTTGGGATACAATGCACAACCTTGCCCCAGTGGTATATATCAAGCTAATGCATGAAGAAATATGTCATCCAATGCAATGAATGTAATGTACATTTACAGTATTACCAGTAAACCACCTTTTGATGACGCATACCATGTAGGCAGATTACAAGACTAGTGTGGCACTGTCATTATCAAAGGGGAGCCTACTGTCCACCTGTGTCCCATGTTCCCTTCTGACACCTTCAGTGTTAGGCAGGCTACCATCTATGTGGTAGTTACTGTGTAAGGTGTTTTGGAATGGGGTATGGCACTGCAGTATCAACACTGGTGTTCAGTCCATGCCTTGGACAACAGGCACCTGTTGCAGTACATATGACCCCGTGTCTCCCTCTCTCTCTCTCTCTCTCTCTCTATATATATATATATATATATATATACATGCATATATACATATCTATACATATCTAGTCATATATATCTATATCTGTACATATCTATACATATCTATACATATCCATACATATCTATATATATATATATATATATATATATATATATATATATATATATATATATATATATATATATATCCATATATATCCATATATATCTATATATATCTATATATATCCATATATATTGATATATATCTATATTTATTCATATATATCCTTATATAGCTATATATATCCACATATATATATATATATATATATATATATATATATATATATATATCTATATATAGACCTATATATCTATAATTCTATATATCTATATATATATCTATATATGTATATATCTATCTATATATATATATATATATATATATATATATATACACACACACACACACACACACACATATACATACATCTAAACATCCATTGCTGTACATATAGCTGCACATATAGGCACATATACTGCCCACCTTTCATGGTGGGGATGTCAATTATGCAAACGTTGTGAGACATATGGTTATGTAATACTATTACACAATGTTGTGCAGAATGCATTCTGCTGTCCTCAGGCCGTATCGCTGTAGTAGGCCTCACTGCCTGTAGCTCAGTCCCACAGCGTTTAATCACCACATGACATATACTGGCACTGCTTGCTGTCTGCAATGCCACACACTACAACCTACATACATATGTGGACATAGCAGCCTTCAACAACATACATATGTCCAGCCTTCACTAACAGTTGCAGTATGTCCCTTGCCCTATGCAAATGTGCATGTACATATAGATACAGACTGCTTCCACATATGGATGATTCACAGTATGTAGAGCACCCTTCAGACACATCATTTGGATGTCAGCAAATACATATCTGTGACATACCTTACCTTTGTATTCCTCATCTCTGTCTGTTGTAGGTGTTGAATTTTTTTTTTTTTTTTTGGTTTTGGTTTCCTCTGTGTGTTGGTCTTTCTTTTCAGTGTCTGTCTCCTACTGTCTGTTTGTATCCATCTGTGTCTGTCTTTGTCTGTCTCTCTCGCTTGCACTCTCTCTCTCTCTCCCAGTTGGTGCAATGATATTATTGCATGTGTGGACAGCAGATACAGGCTGCTTTTGTAGGTATCTGCACATGTGCATGTGATGACCTCTGCACCAATTGGTGCCCACCATTTAGTAATTGCATGCAGCCTGCTGTGTGATAATTGTAGTTTTCACTGTGATTTCAGGACACTGCTATAAAATGATAGGTTAGGTAGGCGTAGCACTTTCAGTTTTGCAAGGTGGGGCCATGCTTGTTTGCTGTGGACACTGTTGTCTCAGTCAGAAGGTTGGTATATGTCTCATATCTCAAGCTGGGTTGTAGCCAGTGAAATGCATGTTGCACTGAAACCTGGCTGTTGCTTCTTCCAGTACACTCTTCTCAGTGTGTAGGTTTACTCACACTGGATACATGGGAGTATGTACGTTCTTTTCAAATTAGAGAATTAACTGGCATACAACAGTAGTTATTGCAATGTATTCCTATGGCTTTCCTATTTTCCCTTTACATTCACTCATTGTAATGCATGTTATATTTCTTTCAGCACCAAGTTATTGTATATCTGCTGTGGCTTAGTGGTACGTCATGCAGACTGGTGAGTCCAAGCTGTGGGGTTTGAGACTGACAAGGGTATTTTATTTTGCTGCCGAGCAGTACAAGGGCCCTGTCATACAGAGTGACTAAGGCACTTTTAAGCAGTTGTAAGCAGGTTTGCGTGATGCTTAGCAATGCTAAGCTAATAGCTTAGCTTATTTTACTTTAGCAATACTAAGCTAAGCTTGGCTTAGCTTATCATATCTTAGCAATGCTAAGCTAAGCACACACATGCACACACTGGTGCAAACCCGCTTACTACTGTTTACAAGTGCTCACTCCCGCTAACCTCTGCACTCATTTCTTTGACAGAAAAGTAAATGGGGAGATAGGAATGTGGTGATAAAGGGTGCACAAAGAGGGGAAGACAGTAGGGAAACCAGCTCGGGATGTACAGGATGGGTGTGGAGAAGGTCCATAGCTGCCCATTTCTTTACCAGCAACAGCTGTGCATATGCAATACATTAGGAGGGATATTTGAAACCTTCCACCCCTGAGAGAGGGGTGAGGACAACTAAGTATCTTGTACTACCAATTATGAATATCAGGCACATGCACTGTTTGTGAACTACTATACTGTCATTAGTACGTTACTCACTTCTGAACAGTCTGTGGTTTGTTTGTGTTGACATTAGCACAGTCTGCTCAGGACAACTGCACATATTTCACTACTGTGTATGCCTACATACACCCTTGGTTGTGCCTGACTACATGGATATATATAGTACCTTTATCTTGCTTTACATGCAGAGTTGCTATGCACCTGTAAGTCTATAAAGGCGAGTAATCTGTCTGAGTAGCTCCCACCTGTGGACATATCCAGATGGTAGACAGAGGTTAGCCTAGTATTCATTGACTGTGCACCACCCCAGTCTTTTCAGCACCTGAACAATGGCATTGTCACAGGTGGTTGCTAGCAGTACATGGCTACATCCTTTGATATTTCTGTGTTGTACTCCTACATAAGGGCATGCTTGTGGAATTCATTCTATAGCTATTCGCAGAGTGTGTAACAGCAGACAGGCTGATATGCCTGTGTGTTTCTGACTCTTCCAGGCCTCAGATACTCACAGGTATATATTTGAACAGCCACAGGGAAAGGTACATATCAGTGGGATACACCTGTGATATATTTCAGATATTTTGCAGTTGCAACTTTAGGGGATTTTGAGCATATGTATTACTACACCTTTTCTGATGAACAAGCAGTGTCTACTCTCACTTATTGACATTTATCATTAAGTGGGATTCCCCACCATTCTGCCTACTGTTACTACATTTCACAGGGAGTCTGAGGGGCACAGCTAACATTTGTTTGCAAATAAGGGACATCCCTGTAAACCAGTCACAGTTGGGAGGTCTGACCTCTGACCTATTCAGATATGCCAGTGTTTATCCTGCTCTGATACTGTGTGGGTTTGTAAGGTGCTACTGTAACATTATTCCCTACTAGCATAGCTGGTTCTCTTTTCACAGTCATGTCATGCAATTCCACAACACTTGCTGGTTAAGGGCCACAGAACATGATTTGTGTTATGCCATTCCTATTCTCCATTTACATTCACACATTGTAATGCATGATATATTTCTTTCAGCACCACAGTATTGTATATCTGCTGTGGTGTAGTGGTACTTCATGCAGACTGGTGAGCCCAAGGTCTGGGGTTCGAGACTGACAGGTGCATTTGATTTTGCTGCTGAGCAATACAAGGGCCCTGTCATACAGAGTGACTAAGGCACTTTTAAGCAGTTGTAAGCAGGTTTGTGTGGGTTTGTGTGACACTTAGTGATGCTTAACTAAGCGCACACAAGCTCACACTTGCGCACCCCCACTAACTACTGCTTAAAAGTGCTTACTCCCACTAACCCCCGCGCTAATTTCTTTGAAAGAAAAGAAAATGGGGAGATAGGAAAGTGGTGAAAAAGGGGGCACAAAGAGGGAAAGACAGTAGGGAAACCAGCTGGGATGTGCAGGAATGGTGTAGGGAAGGCCCATAGCTGCCCATTTCTTTACCAGCAAGTACTGTGCATATGTTCATAATTTGGTGTGAAATTTGCAACCTTCCACCCCTGAGAGAGGGGTGAGGACAACAGAGTATGTTGTACTGCCAATTATAATTATCAGTTTACATGTCCGGTGGACATGTGTGCGAGATGGGCAGCTATGTATGGGGTGTAATTTTTTGTGGGAACAGATTGCCCTTTTTTTAATTTTTTTTTTTTCAGGTGAGAGTGGAATGTGAGGTAGGGGATGTAGGTATATTTGGGGAGGTAGTTTGGGGAGGTAAACAGACAAGACAAACAAGACGCATACAGGGGCAGAATTTGACACATGGGGTGGGTGAACACAATTGATGGGGAAGGTTGTTTGGAAATCGCAAGCCCATGAGCCCACAGATGGTAACAGTGGAACTGAGATCCCCACCCATGGGCAATCACCACTGCACCTTCACAGCCCCGAGGGTGGCTGTGCTGGGGGCTGAGTAGGACAGGCAGGCCCACCGAAGAGATGCATGAGGGGATCAGCGACTGAACGCTGGATCTCCCTACGCACCACAGCTCGGACCCTTTGAAGGGTGACAGGTGGCTCTTCTCTGCCCACGCTTGCACTGGGGGGATGAGCCCCATCCCCTGCAGCGCTTCCACCTGAAGGTGGCACAGGACCAACGGAGGAGGGGAGCCCGGGCTGGGCACCAGAGCTGCTGGTGCCAGGTGCACTTGCCAACTGAGGAGGGACAGGTGGGTCCGCTGGGACCGGCCTTCCCATACATTCTGTGATTAGGTGTGTTTAATTACAACATAAACAACAGCATTCCAGATTAGTTGTAACAGCATGCAGTAATATTCCCATTAACCCAACACACCAAGGTTCCAACAGTTGAACAGCAAGCATAACACATGCATATATTAAACAACAGTGGATATTCCAATAGCATGCAGGGATGTTTGGTAGCAACAGGCCACCATGAACGTGGTGTTTGAACAGGGCACATGCAGCAGCATGAATGCAAATATTTATAAAACTATTGGACATATGTCCCAACAAATATTTAAGATTACACATACCCATTGAGGTGTGGAATTGCATGGTTTATGCACAAACAGTAGGGTGTAGAAAAAACCTCAATTTACATCTTATAATCACTTTTACTCTACACTACATTCCTAGTGACTGCAGGTGTATATTCCCTGCATGTATTATTACACTTGCCACCATGCATTAGGTTGTGTAATGGGTTTGGCTAGTTCAATATATACTTGACCTATATCTGACATACTAACTGTCCAAGATGCAGATGTTACAGCTACATATTTCATGTTTGCATTTTTATTTCTTTATCTACATATCTGGATGTTTTCACATGACATTTTCACTTCAATTTGTACAGAACCCTTCATTTATTAAAGCACACTCACATTTCTGGGGAACATATTAGCATGCTACTCGTGTGCCAGATTTACTTATGCATGCCAGCCAGTAACTGACTGTTGAGGACTGTATATATGTTTCACAGCTACTAGCACTTCCATCACCCACTGTAGATGGGACTGCAGAACTCTGGGTTGCCAGCACTTTCTAACACAGTACTATTTGTATAATGCAAGGGTACAACAACATTTCAAACTAAGTGACACACACACACTCTAGGTTTTAAACCTTTATTACTGACATTATGCACTTTTACACAGGCTCACTCCTTTATTTGTTATAACAGTGCATATGGCAGACATATTCAAGTCATATTATACCTTTATTAATGGGTTACAGCACACTTTTGCAGGCTCACTCACATATATTATATGACAGTACCTACAGAGATTTTATTCCAGACATATGTTACCTTTCTTAATGGGTTACTATGCCCTTTTTCTGGCACTATAACTATTTCGTATGACAGTACATGCAGAGGACTTATTCAGGCCATTTTATGGCTGTATTATTGTACTACAACACTTTATTTCATGCTCTCTCCCCTATTTTATATAACAAAACATGCAGAATTTTCACTAACCTGCCTGGTGGCACAGCCTTTTCAGCCTATCAGCATAGGCTTGCTGATTCACAGCACGGTCACCTGCAGCTGTGAGGTAAATGAAGGGATATTGAGACATACCTATCCATTATACAAAATCAATTATCAATTCTTACATACTGCATTCTATGGCTACTTACTCAGTTGTGGGGCATCCTGCATCCCACGGACCTCCTGTATCCATTGGTTCAGGCGGTCCTCCTTCCATCTCTTCAGGTCTGCATGGTGGTGACAGACCTGCTCACCAGTGTGAGGAACACCTGTGGCACTGGTGAGGTCATGAGCTAACCGGTTCCAAGCCTCAGCCTTGTACTCCGTCCCTTGGAACTGGCCCTGCAGGAGTCTGGACTCATGACGGTGGACAAAGAGCCAAACCATGTATTTCAACTCCTTGATGCCCCAATGCTGCGCTCGGAAGCGTGAACCCTCTCCTGCACCTGCCATTCTGACTGCAAATGTGAGCTACAATCAGTTATGGCGAGTATTCCCGCCTATGGGGCTTAAATATGCCTCATTTCCCGCACTTTTTTGTGATTGGCCATTTTTGAGAATTCTAGGCTGACTGCAGACATGCTTAGTAATGGTTAATCTACCATTTCTAAGTATATGTATGCTAATAGTAGCTGTTTCTTCTAAGCTGTCATAGCTTAGTGGTTCTGTACTTTGATTGTGATACACAGGGTCCTGGGTTCGAGCCTTGTCATTCTTTTATTTTAATACTATCTAGACAGGCTAGGGGGTGTGGCTGCGTTTAAGCAACTTAGCTCTACATTGCTCCCCGGTGCCCTACGGTGCCCTGGTTGGCACGGCGCGCACATCCGCGCAAACACATTGCGCTGGGTAAAGCACATTTAAACTTTGGCCAACTCTATTGCGCTGTGTAAAGCGCTGCTTAACGGCAGGCTATTATATATCACTGCCGTTGTTTTTTGGCTGTTGCCTTTTACTAGCGTTGTTTTTTGGCTGTTGCCTTTTTTTTTTTTTTTTTTTCTTTCTGTTGTTCGTGATTATTATATATCTGGATCCTTTAAAAATATATATTTTGTTCACTGATACATTGGCCATTTCACTGCTTTTACTAATATTTTAATCATACATGTCTGGTATTATTTCATATACTGATTTACAACATAAATACAAAGGGGAGTGGTGGGACTCAAACTCCTCTTTGTGCGTACGCTCTACCATTACACTATTGCAATTTGGTGTGATTTGTACAAACATTCTTTCTTATGCTCTTCCATGCCGGAATTGATAACTACAGCTAAGCAATGGGCACACCCGCGCGCACACGCACGAATACGGGCAGCTATATCGTGGATTTAAAAAAAATAATTATTATTTACGTTATATAAGTGTGATGGGGGTTTACAGTGTCAGGGAGTGTGGTGTTGGGTACAAGTACATTTGAGCGAACTCGCTCTTGTGTGTTGACATTATGCTTTTTAAAACCTTGCAGGGGCGTGGACATTTAGACTCGGCAGTCAGACACGCCCCCTGCTTTCCTACTCAGTCCGTGTAAGAGTTACGGTTGAGTCAGCGTGCCCTCATGAATATTCATGGCACGCTGACATCATACCGTTCAACTGAAGCCTCCAAGTAAGACATATTAAGTCTTACACGGAGGTTTCGTGAATCCGGGGGCATGTCTATAAGGTTAGTCAAAATCACATTCTAAATAAAGGACAGCACTTTTATATGGGTGTACTTTTAAATACATAAACATTTAAAAATGGCAGTAAAATAAATAAAAAATATTAGTGGATCTCCAATACTGCAAAAAAATCCTCACTGTAAGTAAATAGTTTGAAACACAAAGTTAATTAACAAATAAAATGATGCAATATCTACCAAAATCCTCTCAAAATATGTTTGTCAAGGAAAATACAAGTTCTCTCTGCGGATTATTAGCAGTTTCTCACTTGTTCTCTTTGAAAGTTAAAAATAGCCAAGATAATTTTCATGAGCTCATACAATGTTTTTTCAAAACACACACACAACATGCATATGTCCTTTACACATACACACAGACATCATTTCATACAATGGGCTTCTTTCTCAAAACATCAAATTTTCAACAATTAAATAAAAATGTTACATTTTGCAGCTTTTTAAAATGATGAAACTTCAGGCTATTGTACAATAACAGCTAACACAAAGGAAGCTTTTCCTGATGCCTTATCATTATCTGTCCAATACTGTTGAGCTGCATCCTAGTTTTATGGAGAAATGTTCAAGGCTTCAACATGTGACCAGCAACTCTCTTACTAGTTAAGCCAGGCAACAACAGAAATAAAATAATTCTCTCTCTGGCCATTATGAATTAGATAATGAATGCATTAAAATTATGTTCCCACCCCAACTAAGGCTGTTCTTCTAAATGATCTTCCAGTTTGTCATCTTAGTCCAACAACTGATCCAATACATGTAGCCAATCCATTGCTTATCTGCACGTAAGTAAATAAAGAAGAAATGCCTTTAGGACAGCTGAAAATGTCAAGTTCATAGGTTATAGGTTCATAGGTTTATACTAGGCTATCTGCCCAAGGGCATTTATAAGCCTAGCCCATAGTTATGTGGCTTTCGCCACCCCTTTAGTTTGAATAAAACTATGCCCATTATTTTGCTGTGCCTCTGTCAAGCAGTGACACTGAAGTAATCCCTGGGGTATATCTGCGATCTCCCATCCATTGGTCAAGATTCCTCTTGAACAAGGCCAGCGAGGTGCTCTGCCTCACATGTACCGGGATTTTGTTCCACAGCATAGGGAGTCTCTGGGTGATGAATCTGTCCCTCCAGCACGTTCTATTAATAACCATGTCAAGGTTTAAGTCTCCCGCCCTTGTGGTTCTGAGGGATCTAGATTTTTTGAGGTGAAGCATATTCATCAAATCTGGGTTTGACATGGCCTTATATGTCAGGCACAGGTCACCTCTGAGCAAGCGGTATGAGACTGAATAGAGCTGGAGTTCTTTCAGTCGGGCAGCATGAGACATATTTTTGAGACCCTTTATTCTTTTGGTGAGGAACTTTTGGGGCCTTTCCAGCTGCTGCAGGTGTCGGGTCAGATACATTCCGAATGGGGCATTGTACTCAATCATAGGTCTAATGAGTGATGAGTACAGGGGGACGATGATCTCCCTTGATCTAGATGTGAATCCCTTCATGATCAGGTGGGCAATGTAGAAGGTTTTCCTAACTACTTTAGCAACATGAGTGTCAAACGAAAGGCTACTGTCAACCTGGGTCCCCAGATCCCTGATGACTTCTTCTGTGCTCAGTGAATTGCCACCTATATGGTAGCTAGGGGTAACCTTGTTTTTCCCGAAGGGTATGACTATGCATTTCTTGGCGTTTAACTTTAGGCCATGGCTCTGGCACCAGTTATCCGTTTCTGTGAGGCCCTTCTGAAGGATATCTGTGTCAGATGTGTTTTCGACTATGGCGTCCAGTTTGCAGTCATCTGCAAACTTTGTCAGCCATAACCCTCCTGTGTTTGCTTGTACTTCAGAAAAGTAGATGCCGAACAAGAGTGGACCCAGGACTGAGCCCTGTGGGACACCACTTGTGACAGGCTTTGAGTCTGACATGGCTCCAGCAACTCTGACCCTGTGGGTTCTGTCACTTAGCCAGTTTGCAACCCATCTTATGATGTATGGGTTTACATTCAAGCTGATGAGTTTTTCGATGATACCTGAGTGGGGTATTGTGTCGAAGGCCTTTGCCAGGTCGAGGTAGGCTGTATGGACTGCCTTTCCTCATCAATGGCCTTGGTGACTGTCTCAAAAAAGTCAACCAAGTTTAAAAGGCATGATCTGCCTTTGACAAAGCCAAACTGGGTTGGATCCAAAGTCTGCAAGTTCACTATGTCTTTATTTATGAGTTCCATTATGATCCTCTCCATGGCTTTGCAGATAAGGCTTGTCAAGCTAATGGGATGGTAATTTCCAGGGTCGGTGGAGGCACCGCCCTTGTGAAGTGGGACCACAGTCGCCGTGCGCCACTCCTTGGGTACGTATCCTGAGGTGAGGCTAAGATTAAACAGCTGTCCTAACTGCGGGTTTAATTCCTCATTGAGTTCATGGAGCACACAGCCGGGGACACCATCCGGTCCCATGGATGCTGTGTTTTTTGCCTTGGAGAGAGCAGTTCTCACCTGGGCGTTGGAGATGTTTGGGGGGCTACAATCCTCTGGTATAGATATCTCTCCTTTTGGGGGGGGGAGAAGTTTGCACTGAACCTGTCAGCCAGTATGTTGGCAATGTGTGTAGGTTCAGTAATCTTCACATCATTTTGAACTAATTCTGAGCATATCTGGGAGTTTCCTCCTAGGTTTCTAACATAGCTAAAGAAGGCCTTATGATTGTCTTTTGAGTCCTTGGCGATTTTTCTCTCAAAATTTGCCTTGGATGATTTTATGAGAGCTCTTAGTTTTTTACTTATAATGATCAAAGGTGTCTTACCTTTCAAGGATTTTGCTCTATCTTGTAGTAGCTTCCTCCTTTTGTTGTAGAGCTTGTTTATGGCTGGGTTCCACCAGACTGGATGCTTGCCTTTGGTACAAAGAGTCTTAGTTTTGTTTGGGATTGCCTGATCCATGCAGTCCTGTAGGTGCTGGTAGAAGGCATTTGTAAGTGATTCAGTGGTTTGAGTAATGTTTACCATTGGCTCAGGGGCCTTAAAGGAGACCACACTAGTTTTTAGAAGTGTGAAGTTGGCTTTTGAGAAGTTTTTCACTGTGGTCTTTTTTATTTCAGGTGGGGGCGAGATGAGGACCTCCAGCGAGATTAGTTTATGATCTGATCTCACCAGTGAGGGGTATACTTCCGGTGTTGAACATTGTGATCCCATGTTCGTGATGATGAGATCAAGTATGTTTTCTCCTCTTGTGGGGATGGTGACTAGTTGTTCCATGGCATTTGAGTTTATGAACTCCAGGAACCTTTGGGCTAGAGTGTTTGGGCTTGAGTAGTGTTCCCAGTCTATATTAGGGTAGTTGAAATCACCTAGTATGATGGTGTTTGGAGATACATTAATCCCCTTCAATGTTTTCTGGAAGGCCATGTGAGATTCCTGAGTTTGAGAGGGTGGCCTGTAACATGCTACAAATTGCAGAGCAGTCTTGCCTATGGTTAATTGCATCTGGATGGTCTCCGATGCATCGTGCATTGCCACCAACCTTGAGGTGTGAGTGTCCTTTATGAATATGGACACCCCCCCTCCTTTCTTGGTGTTGTCCGGATTTTGGGGCCGGAACGCATGATATGAGGTGAAACCTGATAGTGCTGGGGTGCTCTCAGGAGCCTTGAACCAGGTTTTTGTCACAGCACAGACATCAATGTTCTCCATACTGAGAAGGGCCTCGAGTGCGTGCATCTTGAGATTGAGACTTCTGGCATTGAGCAGCATTACCCTTAGTTTTTCCTTTTTTGTGTTCTAGGGTGGTAGGTTTAGAATTTGAGCCTTGCCTAAAAAGGCACTATGGGGTGGCAAGAGCCTTTGCCAATATCCGAAGCCTAGGGTGACAGGTGCAAGCCGTCCCTCAAGCAGCGTGGCTTGTCCAGCATGTCATCCCAGGCAGATAGACATTGGATCCCCTTTGAATGACACCAGAATTTAAGCCAATTATTAAAGCTGATCATCTTATCACTGTATTGTGGCATCATTCTAGGTGAAGGTAGGATACTGCTCAAGGTCAGGGTCATACCTGCCTGGGCTACATAATCAGAGAGCTCCTCAATGTCTCTTTTCATGTAGTCCAAGGAGGTACATCTCAGGTCGTTGACACCAGCGTGGACAATGACTGAGTCGTACTTGTACCTGCTGTTGAGAGACCTGAGTGCTTGCGTTATGTGGTGGATTCTAGCGCCCGACAGGCAGCTTACTGTGACCTTCTCCTTACTCAGTCTGGTGAGCGGGATGTCAGTGTGTCTGACTATGGAGTCACCTATGACAAGTATGTTTGGTGTTGTATTTGGCCTTAAGGACAGTGACTGCTTTGCACACTGATTTTGTTGTTTATGTGTTGTTTGTGTGGTGTATTGAGTTTGCAGTTGCTTGGGTGTCTGCTTTGGAGGCATCTGCTGTTTAGGTAAATTTTTACTCAGAGCCTCCGAGTATATCTTAGTGTGTTTATGTGTTTGATTCAGTGGTGTGGTTGAGTTATGTGAGACTGGTATTGTGGTGTGTGTAGTTGCCTTCTCCTCCTGCCTGGTCTTGCCAGTCCTGAGTTGAGAGAGCTCAGCCACCAGTCTGGCTAAATAGCTGCATCTCTCACAAGTGTTAGTGTTACGTGGGAGGATGAGAGGGTTGTCCGTGTACATGAGGCAAATGTAACATTGTCTCAGAATTCCCAGATTCACCAACTGGGCAGGAGAGGACGCCAGCATCTGACCCTTCGACATGCTAGAAAGAATTATGAGTTGGTATGAGACAGAAAAGTAGTGGGCTTAGCAGGGAAGTGGGCACTCCTGGGGGGTTTTACTAGTGAGAGATTTGTATAATATAGGAGTGCTTGACCTGCAAAGAGAATGCTTATAAGACAAGGGATATGCTTATAAGACAAGTGCTGAGCTTTTTGAAAAGAAAAAGCTATTTGGAAAAAGTGCTGCACTTTTTAGTGAAGGTGTAAACTGTTTAGGTTCCTAACAGAGCAGTTCTAAGGGAAAAATTGAAGAACAGACTTTCTGGAGCCAGAAAGAGTTTAACCTTGTTTAACCGGCGCTGCCCGATGCTGCTCTAGTGGCAACTCCACGCTAAATAGCACTAAAGCACGTTAAAGCGTGCTTGATAGCAGGGGCTGGAAAGAAGCAGGAATAGACCCAAAACAGACAACAAAACTACAGTTTCAAGTCAGTAACCACCTCTACGGGGGGCAGGGAAGCTGCTCAATGTTATTCACTGCCACTGATCAACAGAGAGACCCTCCTTCAGCCCAAGCAAAAATGGCCTCACAGAAACTTTCAAACAGTTCAGGAACACTTTACTTTCTCCTACTAGCATCCCCTGAACACCTTCATAGACCATGATTTCTACTAGAGTGAGCTTTCAGGAAAAATCACCCCCATCCCATGGCACAGAAGAGTAAACACTTGTCTGCACCACAGATAACCTA